>NW_022262937.1:15000-81690 GCF_002021735.2 Oncorhynchus kisutch | reverse complement strand
CTCTCTCTCTCTCTCTCCTCTCTCTCTCTGTCTCTCTCTCTCTCTCTCCCTCTCTCTCTCTCTCCCTCTCTCTCTCCTCTCTCCCTCTCTTCCTCTCTCTCCCTCCCCCTCCCCCTCTCTCTCTCTTTCTTTCTCTCTCTCTCTCTCTCTTTTCCTCTCTCACTCTCTCTTTTTCAGATATCACTCACAGCGAAGGAGACATTGACACAGAAGGCAGAGCCTCGTCAACAGAAGGCGGATCCATCGGCTCTGAGGTCGGACTCTTCGTTGGCGTGGCCTGTAGCATCGTCCTCCTCCTATTGGTCATCGTGGTCCTACTGATGGTGGTGTGGCGGTACCACAGGCGCCACGCCACGCCGGACAGGGACGTCCAACAGTCTCTGTCCCTCAACACCCTGGCCACGCCCAAGAGAGACAGCTACGGAGGGAAGTAGCGAGGACATCCGGTCAGAGCCCAGCCACATGGTTTTTCCTCCGAGGCCCTCTGACTCCGTGTTCTGTAGGCACCATGAGAGGGTCAGTGGAGACTACAGACATCCTGTTTATATGGTACAGGAGATGCCTCCACAGAGTCCTACTAATATATACTACAAGGTCTGAGGGACCTGTGGGTCTTCTCACTGCGGCCAAGGACCAATGGAATGAATGAAGAGTTGTTCAGTCCCCCATGAGGAAGAGACGTCCTCGCTGTGTGCTTTATGAAGTCAGTGGGCCAAGGACCAATGGAATGAATGAAGAGTTGTTCAGTCCCCCATGAGGAAGAGACGTCCTCGCTGTGTGCTTTATGATGTCAGTGGGCCAAGGACCAATGGAATGAGCTTTTTATTTTATTTTTAGAAAACACACTCTCTGAACAGACATTATCAAGGCCAGAGAATCAAATCATTTGGGCCACGTTTTATTTCCTTGGAGAGAGAGAATGGATAAAGGCAGTAAAGACAGAGTGCATTCTGGGATTTTCACTAGGAAAGCTAACTCTGAGTTGGCAAAGACTTGCTGTTACATGTACTGCTGCTAAACGAGGAACTGTCTTCTTTTTGAATAAAAGAGATCCATGTTTTAGACTCGGAGCACAATTTAGCAAATGGAAACTTGAAAATGTTTTTTCGCTGTGAGAGATTTTGAATATAATTTGAATATAATTTGTGTAAAACATTTTATTTTTGTGATATGGTATTTTGATGTTAACTCATGCTGAAATGAATGCCTCTTAACTATTTGTAGTGTCATAACTGTCAGTCTGTCTCAGGTAACAATGTCTCACTGTCACGATCGTCGTATGGAATGGACCAAGGTGCAGCGTTGTGAGCGTACATTTTTATTTATTTTGCAAATGTCGCCAACATAACAATAATACAACAAAAACCGACCGCGAAGCTCCTGCACAAACGAAGACAACGACCCACAACGACCAAAAGGAAAAAAGGCTGCCTAAGTATGATTCCCAATCAGAGACAACGATAGACAGCTGTCCCTGATTGAGAACCATACCCGGGCCAAAACATAGAAACAAACAACAACCCCAAATCACACCCTGACCTAACCAAATAGAGAAGGTTTGGGCGTGACACTCACTGCTGATGTCCATCATGTTTCTGTTTATCAAGTGATATTTATGGGTGTTAAACAGTGGAATCTACTGGCCCTTTATCTAATGGGTGTTAAACAGTGGAATCTACTGGCCCTTTATCTAATGGGTGTTAAACAGTGGAATCTACTGGCCCTTTATCTAATGGGGGTTTAAACAGTGGAATCTACTGGCCCTTTATCTAATGGGGGTTAAACAGTGGAATCTACTGGCCCTTTATCTAATGGGTGTTAAACAGTGGAATCTACTGGCCCTTTATCTAATGGGGGTTAAACAGTAGAATCTGCTGGCCCTTTATCTAATGGGTGTTAAACAGTGGAATCTACTGGCCCTTTATCTAATGGGTGTTAAACAGTGGAATCTACTGGCCCTTTATCTAATGGGTGTTAAACAGTGGAATCTACTGGCCCTTTATCTAATGGGTGTTTAACAGTGGAATCTACTGGCCCTTTATCTAATGGGTGTTAAACAGTGGAATCTACTGGCCCTTTATCTAATGGGTGTTAAACAGTGGAATCTACTGGCCCTTTATCTAATGGGTGTTAAACAGTGGAATCTACTGGCCCTTTATCTAATGGGGGTTAAACAGTAGAATCTGCTGGCCCTTTATCTAATGGGTGTTAAACAGTGGAATCTACTGGCCCTTTATCTAATGGGTGTTGAACAGTGGAATCTACTGGCCCTTTATCATCCTGTCTTTGTAGATGACCTATCTGCAGCTTGACATTAGAAATCTAGGAATCTGACTGGGAGCTACAGAATAAAGGGTGGGGGGGGGGTCAGTCAGTGTAGCCCTGGATGTTGGGGGATGGGTTGTTGATGGTTGCTATAAGACGACGGACTGAGGATGAATCTAGTTTTTAATGGAGGGTGTCCTGCTTCAGGCTAGTCCTCCCTCCTCGTGTCAGAGGAGAGGAGAGGAGAGGAGAGGAGAGGAGAGGAGAGGAGGAGAGGAGAGGAGAGGAGAGGAGAGGAGAGGAGAGGAGAGGAGAGGAGAGGAGAGGAGAGGAGGAAACACAGAAAATTTGACAGCTCCAGGATCTATTCAGATAATGACCTCTAGTCCAGGCTGTATCACGTCTGGCCGTGATTGGGAGTCCCACAGGGTGGCGCACAATTGGCCCAGCGTGATCCGGGTTTGGCCGGGGTAGGCAGTCATTGTAAATAAGAATTTGTTCTTAACTGACTTGCCTTGTTAAATAAAGGTTAAATCTAATAATTTTCTAATTGTCCATAGCTTTCTATAAAGAGAGAATAGCGACTCTGGGATAATCTAGAGAGAATAGAGACTCTGGGATAATCTAGAGAGAATAGAGACTCTGGGATAATCTAGAGGGAATAGAGACTATGATAATCTAGAGAGAATAGAGACTGGGATAATCTAGAGAGAATAGAAACTGGGGTAATCTAGAGAGAATAGAGACTCTGGGAGAATCTAGAGAGAACAGAGACTCTGGGATTATCTAGAAAGAATGGAGACTCTGGGATAATCTAGAGGGAATAGAGACTCTGGGATAATCTATAGAGAATAGAGACTCTGGGGTAATCTAGAGGGAATAGAGACTCTGGGATAATCTAGAGAGAATAGAGACTCTGGGATAATTGAGAGAGAATAGAGACTCTGGGATAATCTAGAGAGAGTAGAACCTGGGATAATCTAGAGAGAATAGAAACTGGGATAATCTAGAGAGAATAGAGACTCTGGGATAATCTAGAGAGAATAGAAACTGGGATAATCTAGAGAGAATAGAGACTCTGGGATAATTGAGAGAGAATAGAGACTCTGGGATAATCTAGAGAGAATAGAGACTGGGATAATCTAGAGAGAATAGAGACTCTGGGATAATCTAGAGGGAATAGAGACTCTGGGATAATCTAGTGAGAATAGAGACTCTGGGATAATCTAGAGAGAATATAGACTCTGGGATAATCTAGAGAGAATGGAGACTCTGGGATAATCTAGAGGGAATAGAGACTCTGGGATAATCTAGAGGGAATAGAGACTCTGGGATAATCTAGAGAGAATAGAGACTCTGGGATAATCTAGAGGGAATAGAGACTCTGGGATAATCTAGAGAGAATAGAGACTGGGATAATTTAGAGAGAAAAGAGACTCTGGGATAATTTAGAGAGAATAGAGACTCTGGGATAATCTAGAGAGAATAGCAACTCTGGGATAATCTAGAGAGAATAGAGACTCTGGGATAATCTATGTCATTGATATGTTGGGTGAAAGGTTATGTTAAAACACACAAGAGGGTTGGTTGTTATTACTGACAAATCCACCATGTTTATGAAAGCAAAGTATTGTGCCCTATATGACCTAGCCTTTTGCAGGATAAATCAGCCAGCAGGAAGTGTGTCTGGGAGGCCTTATTTCATACAGTGCCCTCCGTAATTATTGGGATTTTTGTTGTTGTTTTGGCTCAGCTTTAATTTGACGGTGTTTCCATCCATATCGTGTGAACCGTTTAGAAACTACAGCACTTTATGGATATAGTTCCCCTCCCATTTTAGGGGACCAAAAGTTTTGGGACAAATTCACTTCTTAAAAAGGAGTCCAAAGTGTACTATTTGGTCCTATATTCCTAGCACTCAATGACGACATCAAGCTTGTGACTCTACAAACGTGTTGGATGCATTTCTTCTGTTTGTGTTGGTTGTGTTTCACATAATTTTAATGTAGAAGTGCTTCGAAACACATTCTATTCTTATTTACAATAAAAGTGACTCCAAAATGACACAATACATTATTTACCGTTGTTTTCTATTGGGCAACACAACCAACACAAACAGAAGAAATATATCCAACACGTTTGTAGAGTCACAAGCTTGATGTCGTCATTGAGTGCTAGGAATATAGGACCAAATAGTACACTTTGGACTCCTTTTTAAGAAGTGAATTTGTCCCAAAACTTTTGGTTCCCTAAAATGGAGGGGACTACGTTCAGAAAATGCTGTAATTTCTAAATGTTTCACCCGATATGGATGAAAATACCCTCAAATTAAAGCTGACAGTCCTGCACTTTAACCTCATAGCCATTGTATCATTTCAAGTCCAAAGTGCTGGGAGTACAGAGCCAAAAACAACAACAAACATGTCACTGTCCCAATAATTACACTGTAGATAGTGTATAAAACAGGTCCCCACATAACCATTGGTTCACCTTGTGTACATGTTCAGTTCTGCTCCGCGGCTGTAATTAAAGTGTGTGTTGGTTTCATGACAATGGTACAGTCCATTACCCAATGGTACAGTCCATTACCCTCTTAATGAACCACTTGGGACAGTCTGGGGATTCTGGCTGCCATTCCATCATCCAGTGTGCAACACCATAACCAACGTCTTACAGATCACATGACCCTGCTTCTCTACCAAGCAATGACATCATTCTGTGTCTGTCTACCAATCAGATACCTTTTCTACAGATTGTTTTAATTATTAAATAGAGTGTAGATGTAACAATAGCTTAACACTATGGGCTACTACTGTATGTTGAAGCTTTACCTCAATTGGACCAGTTAGGTTCTCTACTGGAGAAATGAAGACTGGATAATTGAATCATTTAGGAACAGAATGTTAGGTTCTCTACTGGAGAAATGAAGACTGGATAACTGAATCATTTAGGAACAGAATGTTAGGTTCTCTACTGGAGAAATGAAGACTGGATAATTGAATCATTTAGGAACAGAATGTTAGGTTCTCTACTTGAGAAATGAAGACTGGATAATTGAATCATTTAGGAACAGAATGCTGGCTTGTATTTTGTAAATAAAATTCTTAACAAAAAAAATGAATCACCTTGAATAAATATTGATATGTGAGATTTGTACAATGAGTTCAATATAAATTCAATACCTCAATAGTACAATAGACTGAGATATTAGCCATATGTCCCTCCTATAGTTTACTAAGGTGAACCCAATAGACTGAGATATTAGCCATATGTCCCTCCTATAGTTTACTAGGGTGAACCCAATAGACTGAGATATTAGCCATATGTCCCTCCTATAGTTTACTAGGGTGAACCCAATAGACTGAGATATTAGCCATATGTCCCTCCTATAGTTTACTAAGGTGAACCCAATAGACTGAGATATTAGCCATATGTCCCTCCTATAGTTTACTAAGGTGAACCCAATAGACTGAGATATTAGCCATATGTCCCTCCTATAGTTTACTAAGGTGAACCCAATAGACTGAGATATTAGCCATATGTCCTCCTATAGTTTACTAAGGTGAACCCAATAGACTGAGATATTAGCCATATGTCCTCCTATAGTTTACTAAGGTGAACCCAATAGACTGAGATATTAGCCATATGTCCTCCTATAGTTTACTAGGGTGAACCCAATAGACTGAGATATTAGCCATATGTCCCTCCTATAGTTTACTAGGGTGAACCCAACTCTATTTTAATCTGAGGGAATCTCAGCTTTCAATTTTCAAAGTTCAATAATTGAGCAAGTTGAGGTGAATAAACTGTGTGGAGTAACCCTGAATTGTAAACTGTCCTGGTCAAAACATATTGGTACCACAGTAGCTAAGATGGGGAGAAGTCTGCCTTAATTTTGCCAGACCCCAGAAAGAGTAGCTGCTGCCTTGACAGGAACTAATGGGGATCCATAATAAACCCCAGGAAGAGTAGCTGCTGCCTTGGCAGGAACTAATGGGGATCCATAATAAACCCCAGGAAGAGTAGCTGCTGCCTTGGCAGGAACTAATAGGGATCCATAATAAACCCCAGGAAGGGTAGCTGCTGCCTTGGCAGGAACTAATGGGGATCCATAATAAACCCCAGGAAGAGTAGCTGCTGCCTTGGCAGGAACTAATGGGGATCCATAATAAACCCCAGGAAGAGTAGCTGCTGCCTTGGCAGGAACTAATGGGGATCCATAATAAACCCCAGGAAGAGTAGCTGCTGCCTTGACAGGAACTAATGGGGATCCATAATAAACCCCAGGAAGAGTAGCTGCTGCCTTGGCAGGAACTAATGGGGATCCATAATAAACCCCAGGAAGAGTAGCTGCTGCCTTGGCAGGATCTAATGGGGATCCATAATAAACCCCAGGAAGAGTAGCTGCTGCCTTGGCAGGAACTAATAGGGATCCATAATAAACCCCAGGAAGGGTAGCTGCTGCCTTGGCAGGAACTAATGGGGATCCATAATAAACCCCAGGAAGAGTAGCTGCTGCCTTGGCAGGAACTAATGGGGATCCATAATAAACCCCAGGAAGAGTAGCTGCTGCCTTGGCAGGAACTAATGGGGATCCATAATAAACCCCAGGAAGAGTAGCTGCTGCCTTGACAGGAACTAATGGGGATCCATAATAAACCCCAGGAAGAGTAGCTGCTGCCTTGGCAGGAACTAATGGGGATCCATAATAAACCCCAGGAAGAGTAGCTGCTGCCTTGGCAGGATCTAATGGGGATCCATAATAAACCCCAGGAAGAGTAGCTGCTGCCTTGGCAGGAACTAATGGGGATCCATAATAAACCCCAGGAAGAGTAGCTGCTGCCTTGGCAGGATCTAATGGGGATCCATAATAAACCCCAGGAAGAGTAGCTGCTGCCTTGGCAGGAACTAATGGGGATCCATAATAAACCCCAGGAAGAGTAGCTGCTGCCTTGGCAGGAACTAATGGGGATCCATAATAAACCCCAGGAAGAGTAGCTGCTGCCTTGACAGGAACTAATGGGGATCCATAATAAACCCCAGGAAGGGTAGCTGCTGCCTTGGCAGGAACTAATGGGGATCCATAATAAACCCCAGGAAGAGTAGCTGCTGCCTTGGCAGGATCTAATGGGGATCCATAATAAACCCCAGGAAGAGTAGCTGCTACCTTGACAGGAACTAATGGGGATCCATAATAGACCCCAGGAAGAGTAGCTGCTGCCTTGGCAGGAACTAATGGGGATCCATAATAAACCCCAGGAAGAGTAGCTGCTGCCTTGACAGGAACTAATGGGGATCCATAATAAACCCCAGGAAGAGTAGCTGCTGCCTTGGCAGGATCTAATGGGGATCCATAATAGACCCCAGGAAGAGTAGCTGCTGCCTTGGCAGGAACTAATGGGGATCCATAATAAACCCCAGGAAGAGTAGCTGCTGCCTTGGCAGGAACTAATGGGGATCCATAATAAACCCCAGGAAGAGTAGCTGCTGCCTTGGCAGGAACTAATGGGGATCCATAATAAACCCCAGGAAGAGTAGCTGCTGCCTTGGCAGGAACTAATGGGGATCCATAATAAACCCCAGGAAGAGTAGCTTCTGCCTTGGCAGGAACTAATGGGGATCCATAATAAACCCCAGGAAGAGTAGCTGCTGCCTTGGCAGGAACTAATGGGGATCCATAATAAACCCCAGGAAGAGTAGCTGCTGCCTTGGCAGGAACTAATGGGGATCCATAATAAACCCCAGGAAGAGTAGCTGCTGCCTTGACAGGATCTAATGGGGATCCATAATAAACCCCAGGAAGAGTAGCTGCTGCCTTGGCAGGAACTAATGGGGATCCATAATAAACCCCAGGAAGAGTAGCTGCTGCCTTGGCAGGAACTAATGGGGATCCATAATAAACCCCAGGAAGAGTAGCTGCTGCCTTGGCAGGAACTAATGGGGATCCATAATAAACCCCAGGAAGAGTAGCTGCTGCCTTGGCAGGAACTAATGGGGATCCATAATAAACCCCAGGAAGAGTAGCTGCTGCCTTGGCAGGATCTAATGGGGATCCATAATAAACCCCAGGAAGAGTAGCTGCTGCCTTGGCAGGATCTAATGGGGATCCATAATAAACCCCAGGAAGAGTAGCTGCTGCCTTGACAGGAACTAATGGGGATCCATAATAAACCCCAGGAAGAGTAGCTGCTGCCTTGGCAGGATCTAATGGGGATCCATAATAAACCCCAGGAAGAGTAGCTGCTGCCTTGGCAGGATCTAATGGGGATCCATAATAAACCCCAGGAAGAGTAGCTGCTGCCTTGACAGGAACTAATGGGGATCCATAATAGACCCCAGGAAGAGTAGCTGCTGCCTTGGCAGGAACTAATGGGGATCCATAATAAACCCCAGGAAGAGTAGCTGCTGCCTTGACAGGAACTAATGGGGATCCATAATAAACCCCAGGAAGAGTAGCTGCTGCCTTGGCAGGATCTAATGGGGATCCATAATAGACCCCAGGAAGAGTAGCTGCTGCCTTGGCAGGAACTAATGGGGATCCATAATAAACCCCAGGAAGAGTAGCTGCTGCCTTGGCAGGAACTAATGGGGATCCATAATAAACCCCAGGAAGAGTAGCTGCTGCCTTGGCAGGAACTAATGGGGATCCATAATAAACCCCAGGAAGAGTAGCTGCTGCCTTGGCAGGAACTAATGGGGATCCATAATAAACCCCAGGAAGAGTAGCTGCTGCCTTGGCAGGAACTAATGGGGATCCATAATAAACCCCAGGAAGAGTAGCTGCTGCCTTGGCAGGAACTAATGGGGATCCATAATAAACCCCAGGAAGAGTAGCTGCTGCCTTGGCAGGAACTAATGGGGATCCATAATAAACCCCAGGAAGAGTAGCTGCTGCCTTGGCAGGAACTAATGGGGATCCATAATAAACCCCAGGAAGAGTAGCTGCTGCCTTGACAGGATCTAATGGGGATCCATAATAAACCCCAGGAAGAGTAGCTGCTGCCTTGGCAGGAACTAATGGGGATCCATAATAAACCCCAGGAAGAGTAGCTGCTGCATTGACAGGAACTAATAGGGATCCATAATAAACCCCAGGAATAGTAGCTGCTGCCTTGGCAGGAACTAATGGGGATCCATAATAAACCCCAGGAAGAGTAGCTGCTGCCTTGGCAGGAACTAATGGGGATCCATAATAAACCCCAGGAAGAGTAGCTGCTGCCTTGGCAGGAACTAATGGGGATCCATAATAAACCCCAGGAAGAGTAGCTGCTGCCTTGGCAGGAACTAATGGGGATCCATAATAAACCCCAGGAAGAGTAGCTGCTCCCTTGACAGGATCTAATGGGGATCCATAATAAACCCCAGGAAGAGTAGCTGCTGCCTTGGCAGGAACTAATGGGGATCCATAATAAACCCCAGGAAGAGTAGCTGCTGCCTTGGCAGGAACTAATGGGGATCCATAATAAACCCCATGAAGAGTAGCTGCTGCCTTGGCAGGAACTAATGGGGATCCATAATAAACCCCAGGAAGAGTAGCTGCTGCCTTGGCAGGAACTAATGGGGATCCATAATAAACCCCAGGAAGAGTAGCTGCTGCCTTGGCAGGAACTAATGGGGATCCATAATAAACCCCAGGAAGAGTAGCTGCTGCCTTGGCAGGAACTAATGGGGATCCATAATAAACCCCAGGAAGAGTAGCTGCTGCCTTGGCAGGAACTAATGGGGATCCATAATAGACCCCAGGAAGAGTAGCTGCTGCCTTGGCAGGAACTAATGGGGATCCATAATAAACCCCAGGAAGAGTAGCTGCTGCCTTGGCAGGAACTAATGGGGATCCATAATAAACCCCAGGAAGAGTAGCTGCTGCCTTGGCAGGAACTAATGGGGATCCATAATAAACCCCAGGAAGAGTAGCTGCTGCCTTGGCAGGAACTAATGGGGATCCATAATAAACCCCAGGAAGAGTAGCTGCTGCCTTGGCAGGAACTAATGGGGATCCATAATAAACCCCAGGAAGAGTAGCTGCTGCCTTGACAGGATCTAATGGGGATCCATAATAAACCCCAGGAAGAGTAGCTGCTGCCTTGGCAGGAACTAATGGGGATCCATAATAAACCCCAGGAAGAGTAGCTGCTGCCTTGACAGGAACTAATGGGGATCCATAATAAACCCCAGGAATAGTAGCTGCTGCCTTGGCAGGAACTAATGGGGATCCATAATAAACCCCAGGAAGAGTAGCTGCTGCCTTGGCAGGAACTAATGGGGATCCATAATAAACCCCAGGAAGAGTAGCTGCTGCCTTGGCAGGAACTAATGGGGATCCATAATAAACCCCAGGAAGAGTAGCTGCTGCCTTGGCAGGAACTAATGGGGATCCATAATAAACCCCAGGAAGAGTAGCTGCTCCCTTGACAGGATCTAATGGGGATCCATAATAAACCCCAGGAAGAGTAGCTGCTGCCTTGGCAGGAACTAATGGGGATCCATAATAAACCCCAGGAAGAGTAGCTGCTGCCTTGGCAGGAACTAATGGGGATCCATAATAAACCCCAGGAAGAGTAGCTGCTGCCTTGGCAGGAACTAATTGGGATCCATAATAAACCCCAGGAAGAGTAGCTGCTGCCTTGGCAGGAACTAATGGGGATCCATAATAAACCCCAGGAAGAGTAGCTGCTGCCTTGGCAGGAACTAATGGGGATCCATAATAAACCCCAGGAAGAGTAGCTGCTGCCTTGGCAGGAACTAATGGGGATCCATAATAGACCCCAGGAAGAGTAGCTGCTGCCTTGGCAGGAACTAATGGGGATCCATAATAAACCCCAGGAAGAGTAGCTGCTGCCTTGGCAGGAACTAATGGGGATCCATAATAAACCCCAGGAAGAGTAGCTGCTGCCTTGGCAGGAACTAATGGGGATCCATAATAAACCCCAGGAAGAGTAGCTGCTGCCTTGGCAGGAACTAATGGGGATCCATAATAAACCCCAGGAAGAGTAGCTGCTGCCTTGGCAGGAACTAATGGGGATCCATAATAAACCCCAGGAAGAGTAGCTGCTGCCTTGGCAGGAACTAATGGGGATCCATAATAAACCCCAGGAAGAGTAGCTGCTGCCTTGGCAGGAACTAATGGGGATCCATAATAGACCCCAGGAAGAGTAGCTGCTGCCTTGGCAGGAACTAATGGGGATCCATAATAAACCCCAGGAAGAGTAGCTGCTGCCTTGGCAGGAACTAATGGGGATCCATAATAAACCCCAGGAAGAGTAGCTGCTGCCTTGGCAGGAACTAATGGGGATCCATAATAAACCCCAGGAAGAGTAGCTGCTGCCTTGGCAGGAACTAATGGGGATCCATAATAAACCCCAGGAAGAGTAGCTGCTGCCTTGGCAGGAACTAATGGGGATCCATAATAAACCCCAGGAAGAGTAGCTGCTGCCTTGACAGGATCTAATGGGGATCCATAATAAACCCCAGGAAGAGTAGCTGCTGCCTTGGCAGGAACTAATGGGGATCCATAATAAACCCCAGGAAGAGTAGCTGCTGCCTTGACAGGAACTAATGGGGATCCATAATAAACCCCAGGAATAGTAGCTGCTGCCTTGGCAGGAACTAATGGGGATCCATAATAAACCCCAGGAAGAGTAGCTGCTGCCTTGGCAGGAACTAATGGGGATCCATAATAAACCCCAGGAAGAGTAGCTGCTGCCTTGGCAGGAACTAATGGGGATCCATAATAAACCCCAGGAAGAGTAGCTGCTGCCTTGGCAGGAACTAATGGGGATCCATAATAAACCCCAGGAAGAGTAGCTGCTCCCTTGACAGGATCTAATGGGGATCCATAATAAACCCCAGGAAGAGTAGCTGCTGCCTTGGCAGGAACTAATGGGGATCCATAATAAACCCCAGGAAGAGTAGCTGCTGCCTTGGCAGGAACTAATGGGGATCCATAATAAACCCCAGGAAGAGTAGCTGCTGCCTTGGCAGGAACTAATGGGGATCCATAATAAACCCCAGGAAGAGTAGCTGCTGCCTTGGCAGGAACTAATGGGGATCCATAATAAATACAACATACAAATACAATAAACGTGAATCCACAGAAAAACACAACCCCATTCACAAGTAGTGACTTCTAAACCACTATGAGATGGAATCAAAGGTGAGTGGCTGTGCTTCTCAATAAACACAGTAAGGTGAGTGGCTGTGCTTCTCAATAAACACAGTAAGGTGAGTGCCTGTGCTTCTCAATAAACACAGTAAGGTGAGTGGCTGTGCTTCTCAATAAACACAGTAAGGTGAGTGCCTGTGCTTCTCAATAAACACAGTAAGGTGAGTGGCTGTGCTTCTCAATCAACACAGTAAGGTGAGTGCCTGTGCTTCTCAATAAACACAGTAAGGTGAGTGGCTGTGCTTCTCAATAAACACAGTAAGGTGAGTGGCTGTGCTTCTCAATAAACACAGTAAGGTGAGTGGCTGTGCTTCTCAATAAACACAGTAAGGTGAGTGCCTGTGCTTCTCAATAAACACAGTAAGGTGAGTGCCTGTGCTTCTCAATAAACACAGTAAGGTGAGTGCCTGTGCTTCTCAATAAACACAGTAAGGTGAGTGCCTGTGCTTCTCAATAAACACAGTAAGGTGAGTGGCTGTGCTTCTCAATAAACACAGTAAGGTGAGCGCCTGTGCTTCTCAATAAACACAGTAAGGTGTGTAACTGTGCTTCTCAATAAACACAGTAAGTTAGCTTTAATCTCTTACAGGAATAAGAAAATAAAACCTGGTCAAAATGCTTGACACTTCAACTACAGCATCAGGCTCACATGAACTAAACACTAAACTAACCTGGTCAATGCAAAGGACTTGACACTTTAACTACAGCATCAGGCTCACATGAACTAAACACTAAACTAACCTGGTCAATGCAAAGGACTTGACACTTTAACTACAGCATCAGGCTCACATGAACTAAACACTAAACTAACCTGGTCAATGCAAAGGACTTGATACTTTAACTACAGCATCAGGCTCACATGAACTAAACACTAAACTAACCTGGTCAATGCAAAGGACTTGACACTTTAACTACAGCATCAGGCTCACATGAACTAAACACTAAACTAACCTGGTCAATGCAAAGGACTTTACACTTCAACTACAGCATCAGGCTCACATGAACTAAACGATTAACTAACCTGGTCAATGCAAAGGACTTGACACTTTAACTACAGCATCAGGCTCACATGAACTAAACGATTAACTAACCTGGTCAATGCAAAGGACTTGACACTTTAACTACAGCATCAGGCTCACATGAACTAAACGATTAACTAACCTGGTCAATGCAAAGGACTTTACACTTTAGCGACCAGCATCAGACTCACCTCTTATAGCTCCACCCACCAGCCACAACTGTTTAAAACGCACATATTTACTGTGACAGTGTTGTAGTGGTTTGACGTGTCCTTGACTCTGCTCTGTCCTCCTCTGAGACCTGCTACTCCAGTGGTAGCCGCGCCGCCAGGCAGCATCCCGTGGGCGTCGGGAGACCGGGACTGGTGGGACAACGCGTTTCATGCTCCCTCAGCCACATCATACCACATTACCGAGCTGACAGAGCCCGTCAGGTACAGCACCACCTGAGATTATACAGGTCTCACTAGGGGACTGTTTCTTCTACAAGCTGCTCTTCATAAGGACAGAATATTAGTTATTAAGGCAACATAGAAGAGTTTGTGATTTGGAAGTGTGGAGTGTTCTAGAATGTCTAGTGAACACGTCATTTGTCTGGGCTCTATAATCATTACATTGACCTCACAGGCTAACTTGATTTGGAAGTGTGGAATGTCTAGTGAACACTTCATTTGGGGGGCCTCGAGACGAGGATGGGGGGCCTCGAGAGGAGGATGGTGGGCCTCGAGAGGAGGATGGGGTGACCTCGAGAGGAGGATGGGAGGCCTCGATAAGAAGATGGGGAGCGTCGAGAGGAGGATGGGGGGCCTCGAGAGGAGGATGGTGGGCCATGAGAGGAGGATGGGGGGCCTCGAGAGGAGGATGGTGGGCCTCGAGAGGAGGATGGGGGCCTCGAGAGGAAGATGGGGGGCCTCGAGAGGAGGATGGTGGGCCTCGAGAGGAAGATGGTGTACTGGTACCCCCTGTATATAGTCTCCACATTGACTCTGTACCGGTGCCCCCTGTATATAGCCTCCACATTGACTCTGTACCCCCTGTATATAGCCTCCACATTGACTCTGTACCTGTACCCCCTGTATATAGCCTCCACATTGACTCTGTACCGGTACCCCCTGTATATAGCCTCCACATTGACTCTGTACCCTCTGTATATAGCCTCCACATTGACTCTGTACCGGTACCCCCTGTATATAGCCTCCACATTGACTCTGTACTGGTACCCCCTGTATGTAGCCTCCACATTGACTCTGTACTGGTACCCCCTGTATTTAGCCTACACATTGACTCTGTACTGGTACCCCCTGTATATAGCCTCCACATTGACTCTGTACTGGTACCCCCTGTATATAGCCTCCACATTGACGTTGATGTCAATACTTTATACTGTATGTACTTTTGGCCCGTAGTCGGGAACAGGGTACCTTTTGGAACACAGACCAAAGCTCCAGAGGCTGCAGACCAAGGGTAGGGGAGGGAGGTTACAATCCAGTGACCACTAACAATACTGCCACGATACTGCCACGATGCTGCCACGATACTGCCACGATGCTGCCACGATGCTGGCACGATACTGCCACGACGCTGCCACGATACTGCCACAATACTGCCACGATGCTGCCACGATACTGCCACAATAATGCCACAATACTGTCACAATACTGCCACAATACTGCCACGATGCTGCCATGATACTGCCATAATGCTGCCAGAGGAGATGAAACAGTGTGAAGTCCAAATAACTTGAGGTTCAAAGTGGACAGGCTTTATATGAAAGACATACTGTAATTGAGACCATTTTTTTAATGTGTGAATATTAAATGACAGGAAAATAAGTTCCTATTCATTGATCAATAATCAATAACAGCAGTCTGGAATAAAGAGGACCATTTTTAAATGAAACGTGAATAATACACACTTCTCCTCCATCTCTGGATCTCTCACTGGCATATTTAGCAAAGGAAGGAGGAACAGGGGTATTGTGAAATAACATTCACGATGTGGTAGGTGGGATGCTGTTTGAGGAGACGTGGTAAGATGGGATGCTGTTTGAGTGCGTCTGACAGAGAAGATCGATTCGTTCCTCGGTTTACTGAGACCCTCTAGTGGTGGTCTAGTTGAATGTTTTACGGCCGATCCACAAATAATAAAACCTCAATGTTTTTGCAATTGATACGGTGTTCCTAGGATTTACACTATAATTATGCATTTCTAAGTATAATTTGAAAATGACCACACAATGTAAATTGTGAAGAAGCCATGGCGGAAAATACCTCGCAATAATGATAAATAATTGTGTAAATAATAATTCTGTCAGATTTAGAAGATGGAACATGTCATTAAACATCTATATTTTTAGCAACTCAAAGTACATTGGTACAAATTGATAAACATGGGATTGGAATTAGGCATTTGGATAAATATGTCAACCTCATATATAGGCTGGTGGGATTATAGTTGTATTGTATTTTGATCGAATCCAGACTGTATAGCACATTTTCAGATTTTTAATTCGTCATAATTGTTTTTGCACGTTTTTCTAGTTATTTAGCCACTATGTGATTTATTTGATTTTGTTCTTGTGTTCTTCGTGGGAAATCAATGTTTGGGAATAAACCACGTCAGATGTTGCCATTTCCATCTACACATTATCTTGTTATTATTTGTTATAAAACTATTTTATCCAATGTTAAACAAATCACACAACAATCCCATTGAATATAAATATATATTTTGTGTTGTTTGCAGACTGTAAATTTAAAAACACGCATCCACTCAGTTAGGTAATTTTCTGTTTTAACTAATTTGGCTACTAACCATTTTTAGGGGATTGGCTGAGGCTACCCAGAATCCTTCGGGACTCCTCTACCCTAAATCCTTGCATAATCATTTACATTTGAACGTCAATGGGGATGTCCCAAGGATCCCAGATAGCGTGCAAAATTCGCTGAGGGCAGGGATGGGCAAAAATGACAATATACCATAAAGATCAATGTATCAAAATAAACTATAAAATAGTTTTGAATTGTGTCATTTATTTAATTAAAACACATGTATATTGTATTTTAAAATCCACAAATAGAATTGCAAGTTGCCAACCCGACCAGAACAGCCCGAGTGGCGCAGCGGTGTTAAGCACTGCAACTCAGTGCAAGAGGCGTCACTCCAGTCATTGTTTCGAATCCAGGCTGTATCACATCCGGCCGTGATTGGGAGTCCCCATAGGGAGGCACACAATTGGCCGAGCGTCATCCGGGTTTGTCCGGGGTAGGCTGTCAATGTAAATAATAGATTATACTTAACTGACTTGCCTATATAAAGACAGCAACAACATTCTCAGTAGCGGTGTCATAAACGTTGTACATGCTTTGACTGTGATATGTTGGTGCTTCTCTAACTTAGTTGAGAAAGTCACTCTGGAGAAGATTGTCTGTTAAATGACCTAAATGTATATTTAAGCAATACGGAACGGGGCGGGGGGGGGATGTGCTAAATTCTTGAACTGCGCTCTTGGTTAAGGGCTTGTAAAAGTAAGCATTTCACGGTAAGGTCTACACTTGTTCTACTCGAGTGACAAATAAAATTTGATTTGATTGATATGGCCAATATATCACGGCTAAGGGCTGTTCTTAAGCACGACGTATTGTGGAGTGTCTGGGCACAGCCCTTAGCCGTGGTATATTGGAGTGTCTGGGCACAGCCCTTAGCCGTGGTATATTGGAGTGTCTGGGCACAGCCCTTAGCCGTGGTATATTGGAGTGTCTGGGCACAGCCCTTAGCCGTGGTATATTGGAGTGCCTGGGCACAGCCCTTAGCCGTGGTATATTGGAGTGTCTGGGCACAGCCCTTAGCCGTGGTATATTGGAGTGTCTGGGCACAGCCCTTAGCCGTGGTATATTGGAGTGTCTGGGCACAGCCCTTAGCCGTGGTATATTGGAGTGTCTGGGCACAGCCCTTAGCCGTGGTATATTGGAGTGTCTGGGCACAGCCCTTAGCCGTGGTATATTGGAGTGCCTGGGCACAGCCCTTAGCCGTGGTATATTGGAGTGTCTGGGCACAGCCCTTAGCCGTGGTATATTGGAGTGTCTGGGCACAGCCCTTAGCCGTGGTATATTGGAGTGTCTGGGCACAGCCCTTAGCCGTGGTATATTGGAGTGTCTGGGAACAGCCCTTAGCCGTGGTATATTGGAGTGCCTGGGCACAGCCCTTAGCCGTGGTATATTGGAGTGCCTGGGCACAGCCCTTAGCCGTGGTATATTGGAGTGCCTGGGCACAGCCCTTAGCCGTGGTATATTGGAGTGCCTGGGCACAGCCCTTAGCCGTGGTATATTGGAGTGCCTGGGCACAGCCCTTAGCCGTGGTATATTGGAGTGCCTGGGCACAGCCCTTAGCCGTGGTATATGGAGTGCCTGGGCACAGCCCTTAGCCGTGGTATATTGGAGTGCCTGGGCACAGCCCTTAGCCGTGGTATATTGGAGTGCCTGGGCACAGCCCTTAGCCGTGGTATATTGGAGTGCCTGGGCACAGCCCTTAGCCGTGGTATATTGGAGTGCCTGGGCACAGCCCTTAGCCGTGGTATATTGGAGTGCCTGGGCACAGCCCTTAGCCGTGGTATATTGGAGTGCCTGGGCACAGCCCTTAGCCGTGGTATATTGGAGTGCCTGGGCACAGCCCTTAGCCGTGGTATATTGGAGTGCCTGGGCACAGCCCTTAGCCGTGGTATATTGGAGTGCCTGGGCACAGCCCTTAGCCGTGGTATATTGGAGTGCCTGGGCACAGCCCTTAGCCGTGGTATATTGGAGTGCCTGGGCACAGCCCTTAGCCGTGGTATATTGGAGTGCCTGGGCACAGCCCTTAGCCGTGGTATATTGGAGTGCCTGGGCACAGCCCTTAGCCGTGGTATATTGGAGTGCCTGGGCACAGCCCTTAGCCGTGGTATATTGGAGTGCCTGGGCACAGGCCCTTAGCCGTGGTATATTGGAGTGCCTGGGCACAGCCCTTAGCCGTGGTATATTGGAGTGCCTGGGCACAGCCCTTAGCCGTGGTATATTGGAGTGCCTGGGCACAGCCCTTAGCCGTGGTATATTGGAGTGCCTGGGCACAGCCCTTAGCCGTGGTATATTGGAGTGCCTGGGCACAGCCCTTAGCCGTGGTATATTGGAGTGTCCTGGGCACAGCCCTTAGCCGTGGTATATTGGAGTGCCTGGGCACAGCCCTTAGCCGTGGTATATTGGAGTGCCTGGGCACAGCCCTTAGCCGTGGTATATTGGAGTGCCTGGGCACAGCCCTTAGCCGTGGTATATTGGAGTGTCTGGGCACAGCCCTTAGCCGTGGTATATTGGAGTGCCTGGGCACAGCCCTTAGCCGTGGTATATTGGAGTGCCTGGGCACAGCCCTTAGCCGTGGTATATTGGAGTGCCTGGGCACAGCCCTTAGCCGTGGTATATTGGAGTGTCTGGGCACAGCCCTTAGCCGTGGTATATTGGAGTGTCTGGGCACAGCCCTTAGCCGTGGTATATTGGAGTGCCTGGGCACAGCCCTTAGCCGTGGTATATTGGAGTGCCTGGGCACAGCCCTTAGCCGTGGTATATTGGAGTGCCTGGGCACAGCCCTTAGCCGTGGTATATTGGAGTGTCTGGGCACAGCCCTTAGCCGTGGTATATTGGAGTGTCTGGGCACAGCCCTTAGCCGTGGTATATTGGAGTGCCTGGGCACAGCCCTTAGCCGTGGTATATTGGAGTGCCTGGGCACAGCCCTTAGCCGTGGTATATTGGAGTGCCTGGGCACAGCCCTTAGCCGTGGTATATTGGAGTGCCTGGGCACAGCCCTTAGCCGTGGTATATTGGAGTGTCTGGGCACAGCCCTTAGCCGTGGTATATTGGAGTGTCTGGGCACAGCCCTTAGCCGTGGTATATTGGAGTGCCTGGGCACAGCCCTTAGCCGTGGTATATTGGAGTGTCTGGGCACAGCCCTTAGCCGTGGTATATTGGAGTGCCTGGGCACAGCCCTTAGCCGTGGTATATTGGAGTGCCTGGGCACAGCCCTTAGCCGTGGTATATTGGCCATAAAAATCAAATCAAACTTTATTTGTCACTCGAGGTGCCTTATTATTATAAACTGCTTACCAACGTAAATAGAGCAGTAAAAATACATGTTTTGTCATATTTGTGGTATATTGGCTGTCAGCCAATCAGCATTCAGAGCTGGAACCACACAGTTTATAATTGAAAATGAACATACCAAAATGAAGTGAAAAGCACAGTGGGTATTATTATTATTGGTCTTGTTTTGTGGCAGAACTCATTAGAATAATACTCAGCATGCATTGCAATTGTTTTTTTTACATTTCCATTTATATGTAGTTAATTTAGCATGAAGCTCTTATCACACCATAGTGCTAATCACAATCCATATGCGGTTCGTTCAATCAATATCTGTCCGATTTCTGATAGTAATTCAGGTTGAAAGGGGGCCACAAAATGTGAACCGCTTTAAAATAAAAATGGTATAGAAAAGTGTTTTTGTATTTTGAAAATACGAATTACAGCTCTCGAAAGTATCTTGTTTCCAAAATGCATTGGAGTGTAGTTCAGCCCAGTGTAATAGAATATAAAAGGTTGATAGAATTAGATCGTTCATTCCATCTGTGTGAGGGTGGGATCGGAAGCACCGTAGTTGATGTGAATGAGAGAGTTGGGGGGGTTGTAGCTAGATATTTACGTTCAGCGGGAACCGCCCTTCATTCGCCCACATGGGGGACCGACAGGTCGCCTGAGCGCCACTTTCCTAAACCCTCAATACTATCCCACAGTACAGCGGTAGAGACACATGTGCTCCCCAGTTTTGTCATATAGTTCCTAGTCCATGTTAAAAGTGTACGAAGCAGTTGGTAGATTTGTATTGGTTTGGTTTTCCTCCCCACATTCAACGGTAAATCCAGGCAACTGAGCGAAGATGGTGGATTTCAGCGGTGAGTGTCTTGCTAAACGCATGTTATTGGCAAGCAACTCTTTTCTTTTTAAATCCGTATTTTTTTTAGCACTATACATATTTAGGTGGGGTGGGGAAACAGATTTTTAAAAAAATGGTATAGCTATCCATGCTTAGATGTGCGTTTCAGCGTGCTTAAACGGAGAAGTTGGTGAGTAAAAGCAGTGTAGTAAGTGTCGCATGGCAGTCCTCTCTCCTCCATAGTTGAGAATGAGGGAGATTTGAAAAGCGTGTTTGTCTCTCTTAAGTGCCTTAGTTAGACCGGACTGATTTTATCCAACTTTTATCTACTTACACTATTATACACTTCTTTTTAGTTGTAGTTTTTAAAAATAAAGTTTTAACGGGAATAATTGTATTGGATGAAAGCGTTTATTTGATATTCTGTATTATGTGTGTTAGGTAGTGTCTCCCCTCCCCAGAACAAAGCAGCAGCACATGGGGCAGTTTTAGGCCGCAGGGTTTCTTAGCTAGTTAGCTTAGCCAAGTTGGTAGCTACTGCTTTCTACAATGTTTAACTAGTTAACTAATAACCTAATCTAACCGGTGAAATGACTATAAATCACACACATAAATGAGGGCAACTCGTACCGTATAACATGTAGCTTTGTGCTAAATGAGTCCCCTAGTTTAGATATAGTAACAAGTTATGTGGCTAGGCTAACGTGTTAGCTAGCAGCAACTTATTAGCCGAACTAACGAACAAACTAGTTAACTAGTTTGACAAATTAGCTTTTCATTTGTGTGTTTTTTAAAAAGATGTACTTTCTGTGTTGTAAGTTTGCAAGGTATTTTAGTTTGTTGTTGTAGTAGTAGTTGGCTAATGTTAGGTTAAATGTCCAAAACAACACAGTTGCTAAAGGCTAACTAGCCAGACTGGTTTGTGAAACCGTATTCACACAAAGTTCCCCCCCACTTTCTCCCATAGGTCTGATATTTTACACGGGGAACTAAACTCTGTTGCATACCTAGACGCCTGATTGCATGCATTAGCCATCTGCCTCCTGAATAAACGCAGGTGGTAGAGTTGTTTTTATAGTAAATATTACTAAAAAAGGTTGTTTGTTGCGGACTCCATGATAAGACTATGGGGGAAGGGTGGACAGACTGGCGCAGAAGACCCACAGAAAAGCGGGCTGCAAGCTGCGCGGTATATATATATATATATATATATATATATATATATATGTGTGTATTATTGACTGTATGTATAAATAAAGGGTGTAATAAAAAAAAAAGTGTATGAGGAGAATGAAATATATCCACTTGTTATTTATTTAACCTTTTATTTAACCAGGTAGGCAAGTTGAGAACAAGTTCTCATTTACAACTGTGACCCAGACCAAGATGAAGCAAAGCAGTGTGACACATACAGAGTTACACATGGAATAACCATACAATAACACAGAGTTACACAGAGTAACCATACAATAACACAGAGTTACACAGAGTAACCATACAATAACACACAGTTACACAGAGTAACCATACAATAACACACAGTTACACAGAGTAACCATACAATAACACAGAGTTACACAGAGTAACCATACAATAACACAGAGTTACACAGAGTAACCATACAATAACACAGAGTTACACAGAGTAACCATACAATAACACAGAGTTACACAGAGTAACCATACAATAACACAGAGTTACACAGAGTAACCATACAATAACAGAGTTACACAGAGTAACCATACAATAACACAGAGTTACACAGAGTAACCATACAATAACACAGAGTTACACAGAGTAACCATACAATAACACAGAGTTACACAGAGTAACCATACAATAACACAGAGTTACACAGAGTAACCATACAATAACACAGAGTTACACAGAGTAACCATACAATAACACAGAGTTACACAGAGTAACCATACAATAACACAGAGTTACACAGAGTAACCATACAATAACACAGAGTTACACATGGAATAACCATACAATAACTCAGAGTTACACAGAGTAACCATACAATAACACAGAGTTACACAGAGTAACCATACAATAACACAGAGTTACACATGGAATAAACAAACACACATTCAATAACACAGTATAACTAAAGAACATACTCATGGTTCACAAGAAATCATCATATTTCAACTACATCATCTGCGGATTGACACTTAAATAAACATAACATTTAAATGAAACTTAAGTGATAAGTCACTGTTGGGTGCTTTTTAAAAATGTTTATATATATTTTAAATCCTTTATCTAACCTCTAACCACTAGGCTACCCTGCCTCTCGTCAAGTTGTGTGTTTTATTTCCACTTATTAAGTGTTTCAACAAGAGACCGACCGTTGATGCAGCTGTAGATAGCTAGCGAACATGGCATGGTGGCTTCCTATAGACGGCACTGGAAGTAGCCTGGCTGAATGGGGAAACGCTGTCTGGTGTTGTCTTCAGAGAGGTGTATCAACAACACACTACTCTTATACTGTGTCGACACGGTGAACATGTTCATAACGACTGTTCTTTGTGATTTCAGGATGCTGCTTTCTTCTTCCGAAGTTGTGAAACCTGGACTTCTCCCATCAACACTTGGGGTGTGTTGTGTTGTGAGGAAAATGGTTGTTTTGGAGATTTGTTTCGTTGTAAAGAAGATGGAAGATTGAAGACCAGAAGGCCTGGTTTAATTGTCTGTCGCTGTGTTGTCAAAGTGCTTACAGTGCAGGTAGTGCTATGGAATATCTACTGCAGTGGAGGCACTTCTAGCAATACCGCTGACGCTGACCCCCGGTGAACCCTAACCCTGCTTGGACCAGGCTCTGGAGGCACTTCTAGCAATACCGCTGACCCCTGGTGAACCCTAACCCTGCTTGGACCAGGCTCTGGAGGCACTTCTAGCAATACCGCTGACCCCTGGTGAACCCTAACCCTGCTTGGACCAGGCTCTGGAGGCACTTCTAGCAATACCGCTGACCCCTGGTGAACCCTAACCCTGCTTGGACCAGGCTCTGGAGGCACTTCTAGCAATACCGCTGACCCCCGGTGAACCGTAACCCTGTTTGGACCAGGCTCTGGAGGCACTTCTAGCAATACCGCTGACCCCTGGTGAACCCTGCTTGGACCAGGACCTGATGGTTTGACTTGACTTCATGATGTCTTTGTGCTAAGGTGCATCTAGTGCAGATAGTGACATAGACTAGCACCTACTGCCCTAAGTGCCCCTTCTGGCATAAGGGTCTAACTAACATCCCACCAACCAAGACCACTCCCTGTATTTTTCTTGCAGTTCTCTGCTAGTTTTGCATAGTTGCATTACAAGTAAAAATGAGTTGTGCAAATCTATGCAAAACTGATGGAGGCTTGCTTGTTCTTCCACCTACCTGGTCACCCTCACCCCAAGACCATCCAACCCTCCAGCTACCTGGTCACCCTCACCCCAATACCATCCAACCCTCCAGCTACCTGGTCACCCTCACCCCAAGACCATCCAACCCTCTAGCTACCTGGTCACCCTCACCCCAATACCATCCAACCCTCCAGGTACCTGGTCACCCTCACCCCAATACCATCCAACCCTCCAGCTACCTGGTCACCCTCACCCCAAGACCATCCAACCCTCCAGCTACCTGGTCACCCTCACCCCAATACCATCCAACCCTCCAGCTACCTGGTCACCCTCACCCCAATACCATCCAACCCTCCAGCTACCTGGTCACCCTCACCCCAATACCATCCAACCCTCCAGCTACCTGGTCACCCTCACCCCAAGACCATCCAACCCTCCAGCTACCTGGTCACCCTCACCCAATACCATCCAACCCTCCAGCTACCTGGTCACCCCAAGACCATCCCACTGCCCTGAGCCTCCAGCTACCTGGTCACCCCCACACCATCCCACTGTCCTGAGCCTCCAGCTACCTGGTCACCCTCACCCCAGACCATCCAACCCTCCAGCTACCTGGTCACCCCAAGACCATCCCACTGTCCTGAGCCTCCAGCTACCTGGTCACCCTCACACCATCCCACTGTCCTGAGCCTCCAGCTACCTGGTCACCCCCACACCATCCCACTGTCCTGAGCCTCCAGCTACCTGGTCACCCCCACACCATCCCACTGTCCTGAGCCTCTGTCCTGAGCATGGACCCAGCCTGTCTCCAATCAGACCAACGGTTGACTAGATTTGGTTTCAGCAGTATTAAAGTGCTTATAGTGCAGGTAGTATATTTCTCCATCTACTGCAATGTGAGCACTTCCAGTACTGCTGTCTGTGTTGCAGCCCAGCCCATATGGAAGGACGCTTCTTCAAACCCAACCACCAACTCAAACCACACATCGATCATCGCTGTTCCTCGGTCAGTTTTGCTGCTTTGCATCCTGCTTATAACTAACGTTTGCTGTGCAAATCCATGCAAAACTGACTGAGCAGTGACTCCAGCCGCGATGAACCGTTTTGGTAAAGTCTTTCTGGGCCTGTATGACGATAATACGTGGATTTAATGTGGCACTTTTCAGCGACTCAGACTATTGGTGTTTTCTATAACTATTCTGCAGTTGTCTCTGTTCTGCATCACTTTTCAAATGACTCAAAAGATGCTTGACTGGTGGTGTTATCTGTTTTAAGAAGACCCAATATAAACTGATTGGAACTAGAAGTCGGTCCCGGTCAGGTTGGGTTGTAGAAGTCAGTCCCGGTCAGGTTGGGTTGTAACTGTAGAAGTCGGTCCCGGTCAGGTTGGGTTGTAGAAGTCAGTCCCGGTCAGGTTGGGTTGTAGCTGTAGAAGTCAGTCCCGGTCAGGTTGGGTTGTAACTGTAGAAGTCGGTCCCGGTCAGGTTGGGTTGTAGCTGTAGAAGTCGGTCCCGGTCAAGTTGGGTTGTAGCTGTAGAAGTCAGTCCCGGTCAGGTTGAGATGTAGCTGTAGAAGTCAGTCCCGGTCAGGTTGAGATGTAGCTGTAGAAGTCAGTCCCGGTCGGGTTGGGTTGTAGCTGTAGAAGTCAGTCCCGGTCAGGTTGAGATGTAGCTGTAGAAGTCAGTCCCGGTCAGGTTGGGTTGTAGCTGTAGAAGTCGGTCCCGGTCAGGTTGGGTTGTAGCTGTAGAAGTCGGTCCCGGTCAGGTTGGGTTGTAGCTGTAGAAGTCGGTCCCGGTCAGGTTGGGTTGTAGCTGTAGAAGTCAGTCCCGGTCAGGTTGGGTTGTAGCTGTAGAAGTCAGTCCCGGTCAGGTTGGGTTGTAGCTGTAGAAGTCAGTCCCGGTCAGGTTGGGTTGTAGAAGTCGGTCCCGGTCAGGGTGGGTTGTAGAAGTCAGTCCCGGTCAGGTTGGGATGTAGAAGTCAGTCCCGGTCAGGTTGGGTTGTAGAAGTCAGTCCCGGTCAGGTTGAGATGTAGCTGTAGAAGTCAGTCCCGGTCAGGTTGGGTTGTAGCTGTAGAAGTCTGTCCCGGTCAGGTTGGGTTGTAACTGTAGAAGTCGGTCCCGGTCAGGTTGGGTTGTAACTGTAGAAGTCAGTCCCGGTCAGGTTGGGTTGTAACTGTAGAAGTCAGTCCCGGTCAGGTTGGGTTGTAACTGTAGAAGTCGGTCCCGGTCGGGTTGGGTTGTAGCTGTAGAAGTCAGTCCCGGTCAGGTTGGGTTGTAAACTGTAGAAGTCAGTCCCGGTTGGGTTGTAGCTGTAGAAGTCAGTCCCGGTCAGGTTGGGTTGTAGCTGTAGAAGTCAGTCCCGGTCAGGTTGGGTTGTAACTGTAGAAGTCGGTCCCGGTCAGGTTGGGTTGTAACTGTAGAAGTCGGTCCCGGTCAGGTTGGGTTGTAAACTGTAGAAGTCAGTCCCGGTCAGGTTGGGTTGTAACTGTAGAAGTCGGTCCCGGTCAGGTTGGGTTGTAACTGTAGAAGTCAGGTTGAGATGTAGAAGTCAGTCCCGGTCAGGTTGAGTTGTAGAAGTCAGTCCCGGTCAGGTTGAGTTGTAGAAGTCAGTCCCGGTCAGGTTGGGTTGTAAACTGTAGAAGTCGGTCCCGGTCAGGTTGGGTTGTAAACTGTAGAAGTCGGTCCCGGTCAGGTTGGGTTGTAACTGTAGAAGTCGGTCCCGGTCAGGTTGGGTTGTAAACTGTAGAAGTCGGTCCCGGTCAGGTTGGGTTGTAAACTGTAGAAGTCGGTCCCGGTCAGGTTGGGTTGTAACTGTAGAAGTCAGTCCCGGTCAGGTTGGGTTGTAAACTGTAGAAGTCAGTCCCGGTCAGGTTGGGTTGTAACTGTAGAAGTCGGCCCCGGTCAGGTTGGGTTGTAACTGTAGAAGTCAGTCCCGGTCAGGTTGGGTTGTAAACTGTAGAAGTCAGTCCCGGTCAGGTTGGGTTGTAAACTGTAGAAGTCAGTCCCGGTTGGGTTGGGTTGTAACTGTAGAAGTCAGTCCCGGTCGGGTTGGGTTGTAACTGTAGAAGTCGGTCCCGGTCAGGTTGGGTTGTAACTGTAGAAGTCGGTCCCGGTCAGGTTGGGTTGTAACTGTAGAAGTCAGGTTGAGATGTAGAAGTCAGTCCCGGTCAGGTTGAGATGTAGAAGTCAGTCCCGGTCAGGTTGAGTTGTAGAAGTCCGTCCCGGTCAGGTTGAGATGTAGCTGTAGAAGTCGGTCCCGGTCAGGTTGGGTTGTAACTGTAGAAGTCGGTCCCGGTCAGGTTGGGTTGTAACTGTAGAAGTCGGTCCCGGTCAGGTTGGGTTGTAACTGTAGAAGTCGGTCCCGGTCAGGTTGGGTTGTAACTGTAGAAGTCGGTCCCGGTCAGGTTGGGTTGTAACTGTAGAAGTCGGTCCCGGTCAGGTTGGGTTGTAACTGTAGAAGTCGGTCCCGGTCAGGTTGGGTTGTAACTGTAGAAGTCGGTCCCGGTCAGGTTGGGTTGTAACTGTAGAAGTCGGTCCCGGTCAGGTTGGGTTGTAACTGTAGAAGTCAGGTTGAGATGTAGAAGTCAGTCCCGGTCAGGTTGAGTTGTAGCTGTAGAAGTCAGGTTGAGATGTAGAAGTCAGTCCCGGTCAGGTTGAGTTGTAGCTGTAGAAGTCAGTCCCGGTCAGGTTGAGATGTAGCTGTAGAAGTCAGTCCCGGTCAGGTTGGGTTGTAGCTGTAGAAGTCGGTCCCTGTCAGGTTGGGTTGTAGCTGTCGAAGTCGGTCCCAGTAAGGTATGGGTTGTAACTGTAGAAGTCAGGTTGAGATGTAGAAGTCAGTCCCGGTCAGGTTGAGTTGTAGCTGTAGAAGTCAGTCCCGGTCAGGTTGAGATGTAGCTGTAGAAGTCGGTCCCTGTCAGGTTGGGTTGTAGCTGTCGAAGTCGGTCCCAGTAAGGTATGGGTTGTAACTGTAGAAGTCGGTCCCGGTAAGGTTGGGTTGTAACTAGAAGTCGTTCCCGGTCAGGTTGGGTTGTAACTGTAGAAGTCGGTCCCGGTCAGGTTGGGTTGTAACTGTAGAAGTCGGTACCGGTCGGGTTGGGTTGTAACTGTAGAAGTCGGTCCCGGTCGGGTTGGGTTGTAACTGTAGAAGTCGGTCCGGGTCGGGTTGTAACTGTAGAAGTCGGTCCCGGTCGGGTTGGGTTCTAACTGTAGAAGTCGGTCCCGGTCGGGTTGGGTTGTAACTGTAGAAGTCGGTCCCGGTCGGGTTGGGTTGTAGAAGTCGGTCCCGGTCGGGTTGAGATGTAGCTGTAGAAGTCAGTCCTGGTCAGGTTGGGTTGTAGCTGTAGAAGTCGGTCCCTGTCAGGTATGGGTTGTAACTGTAGAAGTCGGTCCCGGTCAGGTTGGGTTGTAACTGTAGAAGTCGGTCCCGGTCAGGTTGGGTTGTAACTGTCGAAGTCGGTCCCGGTCAGGTTGGGTTGTAACTGTAGAAGTCGGTCCCGGTCAGGTTGGGTTGTAACTGTAGAAGTCGGTCCCGGTCAGGTTGGGTTGTAACTGTAGAAGTCGGTCCCGGTCAGGTTGGGTTGTAACTGTAGAAGTCGGTCCCGGTCAGGTTGGGTTGTAACTGTAGAAGTCGGTCCCGGTCAGGTTGGGTTGTAACTGTAGAAGTCGGTCCCGGTTGCGTTGTAACTGTAGAAGTCAGGTTGAGATGTAGAAGTCAGTCCCGGTCAGGTTGAGATGTAGAAGTCAGTCCCGGTCAGGTTGGGTTGTAGCTGTAGAAGTCAGTCCCGGTCAGGTTGGGTTGTAGCTGTAGAAGTCGGTCCCTGTCAGGTTGGGTTGTAGCTGTCGAAGTCGGTCCCAGTAAGGTATGGGTTGTAACTGTAGAAGTCGGTCCCGGTAAGGTTGGGTTGTAACTAGAAGTCGTTCCCGGTCAGGTTGGGTTGTAACTGTAGAAGTCGGTCCCGGTCAGGTTGGGTTGTAACTGTAGAAGTCGGTCCCGGTCGGGTTGGGTTGTAACTGTAGAAGTCGGTCCGGGTCGGGTTGTAACTGTAGAAGTCGGTCCCGGTCGGGTTGGGTTGTAACTGTAGAAGTCGGTCCCGGTCGGGTTGGGTTGTAACTGTAGAAGTCAGTCCCGGTCAGGTTGTAACTGTAGAAGTCAGTCCCTGTCCTGGTCAGGTTGGGAGGGGTGTCAGTCCCTGTCTGGTTGTAGCTGTAGAAGTCAGTCCCTGTCCTGGTCAGGTTGGGAGGGGTGTCAGTCCCGGTCAGGTTGTAACTGTAGAAGTCAGTCCCTGTCCTGGTCAGGTTGGGAGGGGTGTCAGTCCCGGTCAGGTTGTAACTGTAGAAGTCAGTCCCTGTCCTGGTCAGGTTGGGAGGGGTGTCAGTCCCGGTCTGGTTGTAACTGTAGAAGTCAGTCCCTGTCCTGGTCAGGTTGGGAGGGGTGTCAGTCCCTGTCTGGTTGTAGCTGTAGAAGTCAGTCCCTGTCCTGGTCAGGTTGGGAGGGGTGTCAGTCCCGGTCAGGTTGTAACTGTAGAAGTCAGTCCCTGTCCTGGTCAGGTTGGGAGGGGTGTCAGTCCCGGTCAGGTTGTAACTGTAGAAGTCAGTCCCTGTCCTGGTCAGGTTGGGAGGGGTGTCAGTCCCGGCCAGGTTGTAACTGTAGAAGTCAGTCCCTGTCCTGGTCAGGTTGGGAGGGGTGTCAGTCCCGGTCTGGTTGTAACTGTAGAAGTTAGTCCCTGTCCTGGTCAGGTTGGGAGGGGTGTCAGTCCCTGTCTGGTTGTAGCTGTAGAAGTCAGTCCCTGTCCTGGTCAGGTTGGGAGGGGTGTCAGTCCCGGTCAGGTTGTAGCTGTAGAAGTCAGTCCCTGTCCTGGTCAGGTTGGGAGGGGTGTCAGTCCCGGTCAGGTTGTAACTGTAGAAGTCAGTCCCTGTCCTGGTCAGGTTGGGAGGGGTGTCAGTCCCGGTCAGGTTGTAACTGTAGAAGTCAGTCCCTGTCCTGGTCAGGTTGGGAGGGGTGTCAGTCCCGGTCTGGTTGTAACTGTAGAAGTCAGTCCCTGTCCTGGTCAGGTTGGGAGGGGTGTCAGTCCCTGTCTGGTTGTAACTGTAGAAGTCAGTCCCTGTCCTGGTCAGGTTGGGAGGGGTGTCAGTCCCGGTCAGGTTGTAGCTGTAGAAGTCAGTCCCTGTCCTGGTCAGGTTGGGAGGGGTGTCAGTCCCGGTCTGGTTGTAACTGTAGAAGTCAGTCCCTGTCCTGGTCAGGTTGGGAGGGGTGTCAGTCCCGGTCTGTTTGTAACTGTAGAAGTCAGTCCCTGTCCTGGTCAGGTTGGGAGGGGTGTCAGTCCCGGTCTGGTTGTAACTGTAGAAGTCAGTCCCTGTCCTGGTCAGGTTGGGAGGGGTGTCAGTCCCGGTCAGGTTGTAGCTGTAGAAGTCAGTCCCTGTCCTGGTCAGGTTGGGAGGGGTGTCAGTCCCGGTCTGGTTGTAACTGTAGAAGTCAGTCCCTGTCCTGGTCAGGTTGGGAGGGGTGTCAGTCCCGGTCAGGTTGTAACTGTAGAAGTCAGTCCCTGTCCTGGTCAGGTTGGGAGGGGTGTCAGTGCTGTTACCTGTCTGGTTGTAACTGTAGAAGTCAGTCCCTGTCCTGGTCAGGTTGGGAGGGGTGTCAGTCCCGGTCTGGTTGTAACTGTAGAAGTCAGTCCCTGTCCTGGTCAGGTTGGGAGGGGTGTCAGTGCTGTTACTCTGAAGGCATTGCACTTGTCCCGGCCTGTTTAGGATTGAGGAGATGGTGCTCCGACTCTTTGAACCTGCTAAAGCACTAATTGCTTGAATGAAACATATATTTACCAAAAATGAGACTTGTATGTTTTCTGTCTCATGATTCTGTTTTTTCTAGATTTGTTTTTAATGAATGAAGAGGTAGTTTTCTAAATTGTAGATTGATTGTCAGAGCTTAAATGTGTCCGTCCATATGGTGAGTAATTGTTTCATGCTGTGGTTTTGTCTCAAATAAAGTTTCCATGTAAATTTAGCTTCGTGTTTCCATTGTGCTTTGATTTGAAATGTGTAGATGTGATTGGATGTAAAGGCTGCTTCTCGAGATGTGATTGGATGTAAGGCTGCTTCTCGAGATGTGATTGGATGTAAGGCTGCTTCTCGAGATGTGATTGGATGTAAGGCTGCTTCTCGAGATGTGATTGGATGTAGGGGTGGTGGGATGTTCAGGTATGTTGTCTCCAGCCTGCTTCTCGAGATGTGATTGGATGTAAGGCTGCTTCTCGAGATGTGATTGGATGTAGGGGTGGTGGGATGTTCAGGTATGTTTCCAGCCTGCTTCTCGAGATGTGATTGGATGTAAGGCTGCTTCTCGAGATGTGATTGGATGTAAGGCTGCTTCTCGAGATGTGATTGGATGTAGGGGTGGTGGGATGTTCAGATATATTTTATCTCAAAATGCCTTTAATCTTTGAACGGGAGTTACTATGATGGACCAGGTCACACATCCATAACATGAGTCATGTGGTCTTTGGGAAAAGGACCTTTCTGACAACTGGAGCACAGGAGGGTTTTGAAATCAGATTTCGAGGCTGACAAAAGAGGTGGCAGGTAACCTAGTGGTTAGAGTGTAGAGGAGGCAGGTAACCTAGTGGTTAGAGTGTAGAGGAGGCAGGTAACCTAGTGGTTAGAGTGTAGAGGAGGCAGGTAACCTAGTGGTTAGAGTGTAGAGGAGGCAGGTAGCCTAGTGGTTAGAGTGTAGAGGAGGCAGGTAACCTAGTGGTTAGAGTGTAGAGGAGGCAGGTAACCTAGTGGTTAGAGTGTAGAGGAGGCAGGTAGCCTAGTGGTTAGAGTGTAGAGGAGGCAGGTAGCCTAGTGGTTAGAGTGTAGAGGAGGCAGGTAGCCTAGTGGTTAGAGTGTAGAGGAGGCAGGTAGCCTAGTGGTTAGAGTGTAGAGGAGGCAGGTAGCCTAGTGGTTAGAGTGTAGAGGAGGCAGGTAACCTAGTGGTTAGAGTGTAGAGGAGGCAGGTAACCTAGTGGTTAGAGTGTAGAGGAGGCAGGTAACCTAGTGGTTAGAGTGTAGAGGAGGCAGGTAGCCTAGTGGTTAGAGTGTAGAGGAGGCAGGTAGTCTAGTGGTTAGAGTGTAGAGGAGGCAGGTAGCCTAGTGGTTAGAGTGTAGAGGAGGCAGGTAGCCTAGTGGTTAGAGTGTAGAGGAGGCAGGTAGCCTAGTGGTTAGAGTGTAGAGGAGGCAGGTAGTCTAGTGGTTAGAGTGTAGAGGAGGCAGGTAGCCTAGTGGTTAGAGTGTAGAGGAGGCAGGTAACCTAGTGGTTAGAGTGTAGAGGAGGCAGGTAACCTAGTGGTTAGAGTGTAGAGGAGGCAGGTAACCTAGTGGTTAGAGTGTAGAGGAGGCAGGTAGCCTAGTGGTTAGAGTGTAGAGGAGGCAGGTAACCTAGTGGTTAGAGTGTAGAGGAGGCAGGTAGTCTAGTGGTTAGAGTGTAGAGGAGGCAGGTAGCCTAGTGGTTAGAGTGTAGAGGAGGCAGGTAACCTAGTGGTTAGAGTGTAGAGGAGGCAGGTAACCTAGTGGTTAGAGTGTAGAGGAGGCAGGTAGCCTAGTGGTTAGAGTGTAGAGGAGGCAGGTAACCTAGTGGTTAGAGTGTAGAGGAGGCAGGTAGTCTAGTGGTTAGAGTGTAGAGGAGGCAGGTAGCCTAGTGGTTAGAGTGTAGAGGAGGCAGGTAACCTAGTGGTTAGAGTGTAGAGGAGGCAGGTAACCTAGTGGTTAGAGTGTAGAGGAGGCAGGTAGCCTAGTGGTTAGAGTGTAGAGGAGGCAGGTAACCTAGTGGTTAGAGTGTAGAGGTGGCAGGTAACCTAGTGGTTAGAGTGTAGAGGTGGCAGGTGGCAGGTAGCCTAGTGGTTAGAGTGTAGAGGAGGCAGGTAGCCTAGTGGTTAGAGTGTAGAGGAGGCAGGTAACCTAGTGGTTAGAGTGTAGAGGAGGCAGGTAGTCTAGTGGTTAGAGTGTAGAGGAGGCAGGTAGCCTAGTGGTTAGAGTGTAGAGGAGGCAGGTAACCTAGTGGTTAGAGTGTAGAGGAGGCAGGTAACCTAGTGGTTAGAGTGTAGAGGAGGCAGGTAGCCTAGTGGTTAGAGTGTAGAGGAGGCAGGTAACCTAGTGGTTAGAGTGTAGAGGTGGCAGGTAACCTAGTGGTTAGAGTGTAGAGGTGGCAGGTAGCCTAGTGGTTAGAGTGTAGAGGAGGCAGGTAGCCTAGTGGTTAGAGTGTAGAGGAGGCAGGTAGCATAGTGGTTAGAGTGTAGAGGTGGCAGGTAGTCTAGTGGTTAGAGTGTAGAGGAGGCAGGTAGCCTAGTGGTTAGAGTGTAGAGGTGGCAGGTAGCCTAGTGGTTAGAGTGTAGAGGTGGCAGGTAGTCTAGTGGTTAGAGTGTAGAGGAGGCAGGTAGCCTAGTGGTTAGAGTGTAGAGGAGGCAGGTAACCTAGTGGTTAGAGTGTAGAGGAGGCAGGTAGCCTAGTGGTTAGAGTGTAGAGGAGGCAGGTAGCCTAGTGGTTAGAGTGTAGAGGAGGCAGGTAGCCTAGTGGTTAGAGTGTAGAGGAGGCAGGTAGCCTAGTGGTTAGAGTGTAGAGGAGGCAGGTAGCCTAGTGGTTAGAGTGTAGAGGAGGCAGGTAGCCTAGTGGTTAGAGTGTAGAGGTGGCAGGTAACCTAGTGGTTAGAGTGTAGAGGTGGCAGGTAGCCTAGTGGTTAGAGTGTAGAGGTGGCAGGTAATCGAGTGGTTAGAGTGTAGAGGAGGCAGGTAACCTAGTGGTTAGAGTGTAGAGGAGGCAGGTAGCCTAGTGGTTAGAGTGTAGAGGAGGCAGGTAGCCTAGTGGTTAGAGTGTAGAGGAGGCAGGTAGCCTAGTGGTTAGAGTGTAGAGGTGGCAGGTAGCCTAGTGGTTAGAGTGTAGAGGTGGCAGGTAGTCTAGTGGTTAGAGTGTAGAGGAGGCAGGTAACCTAGTGGTTAGAGTGTAGAGGAGGCAGGTAGCCTAGTGGTTAGAGTGTAGAGGAGGCAGGTAGCCTAGTGGTTAGAGTGTAGAGGCGGCAGGTAGCCTAGTGGTTAGAGTGTAGAGGAGGCAGGTAGCCTAGTGGTTAGAGTGTAGAGGAGGCAGGTAGCCTAGCGGTTGGAGTGTTGGGCCAGTAACCCGAAATGATGCTAGATCAAATCCCTGAGCTGACAAGGTAAAAATCTGTCGTTCTTCCCTTGAACAAGGCAGTTAACCCACTGTTTCTAGGCCATCATTTGTAAATGATAATTTGTTCTTTAACTGACTTGCCTGGTTAAATAAAGGTTTTAAAAAAAAAAACTTCCCCAGGGCTCAATTTCAGGTCAGATCCTTCATACGCTGAATATAAGTTATTAGGGAAGACTGTTGACTCTGCACATCTACATCTGTGTGCTGATGACAGTTCTAGCGCATCTAATATTGACAAGGCTTTTCAGGACTTACAGTTGGCTTTTATTCAAAGGCAGCGTTTCGAATTATAACTTGTGCTTTAATGCAAGGTAAACAATTTATATGGTTCTTCTTCTTCCTGTCACTGAAAATAAACCGATGGAGTCACTATTTTAACTGTGAAAGGACAGCACATTGAGAGGTTCAACTCCTAGAAGTATCTTGGTATTTGGTTAGATGAAAAGCTGCATTTAAACAGCACATTGAGAGGTTCACCTCCTAGAAGTATCTTGGGATTTGGTTAGATGAAAAGCTGCATTTAAACAGCACATTGAGAGGTTCACCTCCTAGAAGTATCTTGGGATTTGGTTAGATGAAAAGCTGCATTTAAACAGCACATGGATAACTTGACCAAGAAACGAAAGTTGAAATTTGGTTTCTAATTTAGAAACAAATCTTGCTTTTTCAAGGTTAATCAGAAAGGATGTTGTTGAAAGCCCTTGGTCAGTGCTGGATGATGGTGATGTGGTCTATATACAGGCCTCAGGTTAGTCAGAAAGGATGTTGTTGAAAGCCCTTGGTCAGTGCTGGATGATGGTGATGTGGTCTATATACAGGCCTCAGGTTAGTCAGAAAGGATGTTGTTGAAAGCCCTTGGTCAGTGCTGGATGATGGTGATGTGGTCTATATACAGGCCTCAGCAAGTACCTTGACACAGTATCATGATGCTTTCAGATCCATCAGTCACCCAGGTTCTAGACTGTTCTCTGCTACCGGAGGGCCGAGCGGTACCGGAGGGCCGAGCCTACGACCAAAAGGCTCCTCAACAGCTTCTACCCCCAAGCCGTCAGCCTGCTGAAGAATTCATCAAATCGCCACTGCACATTTACATTGTACTTTCTTTTGTTCTCTCTGCTACACACTGACTATCTGCATAGATACCACCTATATGTACAACTGACCTGTACCCCTACTCGCTGACTATCTGCATAGATACTACCACCTATATGTACAACTAACCTGTACCCCTACACACAATCTGCATAGATACTACCACCTATATGTACAACTGACCTGTACCCCTACACGCTGACTATCTGCATAGATACTATCACCTATATGTACAACTGACCTGTACCCCTACTCGCTGACTATCTGCATAGATACTACCACCTATATGTACAACTAACCTGTACCCCTACACGCTGACTATCTGCATAGATACTATCACCTATATGTACAACTGACCTGTACCCCTACTCGCTGACTATCTGCATAGATACTACCACCTATATGTACAACTAACCTGTACCCCTACACGCTGACTATCTGCATAGATACTACCACCTATATGTACAACTAACCTGTACCCCTACACGCTGACTATCTGCATAGATACTACCACCTATATGTACAACTGACCTGTACCCCTACACGCTGACTATCTGCATAGATACTACCACCTATATGTACAACTGACCTGTACCCCTACACGCTGACTATCTGCATAGATACTACCACCTATATGTACAACTAACCTGTACCCCTACACACTGACTATCTGCATAGATACTACCACCTATATGTACAACTAACCTGTACCCCTACACACTGACTATCTGCATAGATACTACCACCTATATGTACAACTGACCTGTACCCCTACACACTGACTATCTGCATAGATACTACCACCTATATGTACAACTGACCTGTACCCCTACACACTGACTATCTGCATAGATACTACCACCTATATGTACAACTAACCTGTACCCCTACACGCTGACTATCTGCATAGATACTACCACCTATATGTACAACTGACCTGTACCCCTACACACAATCTGCATAGATACTACCACCTATATGTACAACTAACCTGTACCCCTACACACTGACTATCTGCATAGATACTACCACCTATATGTACAACTAACCTGTACACCTACACACTGACTATCTGCATAGATACTACCACCTATATGTACAACTAACCTGTACCCCTACACGCTGACTATCTGCATAGATACTACCACCTATATGTACAACTGACCTGTACCCCTACACACAATCTGCATAGATACTACCACCTATATGTACAACTAACCTGTACCCCTACACACTGACTATCTGCATAGATACTACCGCCTATATGTACAACTAACCTGTACCCCTACACGCTGACTATCTGCATAGATACTACCACCTATATGTACAACTGACCTGTACCCCTACACACTGACTATCTGCATAGATACTACCACCTATATGTACAACTAACCTGTACCCCTACACACTGACTATCTGCATAGATACTACCACCTATATGTACAACTAACCTGTACCCCTACACACTGACTATCTGCATAGATACTACCACCTATATGTACAACTAACCTGTACCCCTACACACTGACTATCTGCATAGATACTACCACCTATATGTACAACTAACCTGTACCCCTACACGCTGACTCTGTACTGGTACGCCCTGTATATAGCCTCCACATTGACTCTGTACCGGTACCCCCTGTATATAGCCTCCACATTGACTCTGTACCGGTACCCCCTGTATATAGCCTCCACATTGACTCTGTACTGGTACCCCCTGTATATAGCCTCCACATTGACTCTGTACCGGTACCCCCTGTATATAGCCTCCATATTGACTCTGTACTGGTACCCCCTGTATATAGCCTCCACATTGACTCTACTGGTACCCCCTGTATATAGCCTCCACATTGACTCGGTACCGGTACCCCCTGTATATAGCCTCCACATTGACTCTGTACCAGTACTCCCTGTATATAGTCTCCACATTGACTCTCTACCGGTACCCCCTGTATATAGCCTCCACATTGACTCTGTACCGGTACCCCCTGTATATAGCCTCCACATTGACTCTGTACCGGTACCCCCTGTATATAGCCTCCACATTGACTCTGTACCGGTACCCCCTGTATATAGCCTCCACATTGACTCTGTACCGGTACCCCCTGTATATAGCCTCCACATTGACTCTGTACCGTAATACCCTGTATATAGCCTCCACACTGAGTCTGTACCGGTACCCCCTGTATATAGCCTCCACATTGACTCTGTACCCCCTGTATATAGCCTCCACACTGACTCTGTACCCCCTGTATATAGCCTCCACACTGACTCTGTACCCCCTGTATATAGCCTCCACACTGACTCTGTACCCCCTGTATATAGCCTCCACACTGACTCTGTACCCCCTGTATATAGCCTCCACACTGACTCTGTGCCGGTACCCCCTGTATTTTTCCCATAATGCCCCTTCATCCTGAAACATGGTTCAAAAGACATTAAAAGTTTGGGGAGTTGGTGTCCTCGCCTGTTTCTAAGACTCTGATCGACAACACTGTGATAGACATTAAAATGGGAGTTGGTGTCCTCACCTGTTTCTAAGACTCTGATCGACAACACTGATAGACATTAAAATGGGAGTTGGTGTCCTCACCTGTTTCTAAGACTCTGATCGACAACACTGATAGACATTAAAATGGGAATTGGTGTCCTCGCCTGTTTCTAAGACTGTGATCGACAACACTGTGATAGACATTAAAATGGGAGTTGGTGTCCTCGCCTGTTTCTAAGACTCTGAGCGACAACACTGTGATAGACATTAAAATGGGAGTTGGTGTCCTCGCCTGTTTCTAAGACTCTGAGCGACAACACTGTGATAGACATTAAAATGGGAGTTGGTGTCCTCGCCTGTTTCTAAGACTCTGATCGACAACACTGTGATAGACATTAAAATGGGAGTTGGTGTCCTCGCCTGTTTCTAAGACTCTGATCGACAACACTGTGATAGACATTAAAATGGGAGTTGGTGTCCTCGCCTGTTTCTAAGACTCTGATCGACAACACTGTGATAGACATTAAAATGGGAGTTGGTGTCCTCGCCTGTTTCTAAGACTGATCAACAACACTGTGATAGACATTAAAATGGGAGTTGGTGTCCTCGCCTGTTTCTAAGACTGATCGACAACACTGTGATAGACATTAAAATGGGAGTTGGTGTCCTCGCCTGTTTCTAAGACTCTGATCGACAACACTGATAGACATTAAAATGGGAGTTGGTGTCCTCGCCTGTTTCTAAGACTGATCGACAACACTGTGATAGACATTAAAATGGGAGTTGGTGTCCTCGCCTGTTTCTAAGACTCTGATCAACAACACTGTGATAGACATTAAAATGGGAGTTGGTGTCCTCGCCTGTTTCTAAGACTCTGAGCGACAACACTGTGATAGACATTAAAATGGGAGTTGGTGTCCTCGCCTGTTTCTAAGACTCTGAGCGACAACACTGATAGACATTAAAATGGGAGTTGGTGTCCTCGCCTGTTTCTAAGACTCTGATCGACAACACTGATAGACATTAAAAGGGGAGTTGGTGTCCTCGCCTGTTTCTAAGACTCTGAGCGACAACACTGATAGACATTAAAATGGGAGTTGGTGTCCTCGCCTGTTTCTAAGACTCTGAGCGACAACACTGTGATAGACATTAAAATGGGAGTTGGTGTCCTCGCCTGTTTTTAAGACTCTGATCAACAACACTGATAGACATTAAAATGGGAGTTGGTGTCCTCGCCTGTTTCTAAGACTCTGAGCGACAACACTGATAGACATTAAAATGGGAGTTGGTGTCCTCGCCTGTTTCTAAGACTCTGATCGACAACACTGATAGACATTAAAATGGGAGTTGGTGTCCTCGCCTGTTTCTAAGACTGATCGACAACACTGTGATAGACATTAAAATGGGAGTTGATGTCCTCGCCTGTTTCTAAGACTCTGATCGACAACACTGTGATATTGTCCCGTTTTGTCTTGCCAGGTCGCCCTGCAAAATAGTATTTTTTTTCACCTCAATGGGTCTTACCTGGTTCAATAAAATTGTATTTTTGTTCACCTCAATGGGTCTTACCTGGTTCAATAAAATAGTATTTTTGTTCACCTTAATGGGTCTTACCTGGTTCAATAAAATAGTATTTTTGTTCACCTCAATGGGTCTTACCTGGTTCAATAAAATAGTATTTTTGTTCATCTTAATGGGTCTTACCTGGTTCAATAAAATAGTATTTTTTTTCACCTCAATGGGTCTTACCTGGTTAAATAAAATAGTATTTTTGTTCACCTCAATGGGTCTTACCTGGTTCAATAAAATAGTATTTTTTTTCACCTCAATGGGTCTTACCTGGTTCAATAAAATAGTATTTTTTTCCACCTCAATGGGTCTTACCTGGTTCAATAAAATAGTATTTTTGTTCACCTCAATGGGTCTTACCTGGTTCAATAAAATAGTATTTTTTTTCACCTCAATGGGTCTTACCTGGTTAAATAAAATAGTATTTTTGTTCACCTCAATGGGTCTTACCTGGTTCAATAAAATAGTATTTTTTTTCACCTCAATGGGTCTTACCTGGTTCAATAAAATAGTATTTTTTTTCACCTCAATGGGTCTTACCTGGTTCAATAAAATAGTATTTTTTTTCACCTCAATGGGTCTTACCTGGTTCAATAAAATAGTATTTTTGTTCACCTCAATGGGTCTTACCTGGTTCAATAAAATAGTATTTTTGTTCACCTCAATGGGTCTTACCTGGTTCAATAAAATAGTATTTTTTTTCACCTCAATGGGTCTTACCTGGTTCAATAAAATAGTAATTTCTATACATTCTGTTTCGTAAAGAATGTATTTTTATATCAAGTGAACTAAGGTTCCCTTCGCCCAGTAGATGTCTTTCGAGTTCAGCATCACTGCCTCTTAGCGGGAATCACCTGTGTAGTTTACAGAATCACCTGTGCGTAATTTACAGAATCACCTGTGCGTAATTTACAGAATCACCTGTGGGTAGTTTACAGAATCACCTGTGGGTAGTTTACAGAATCACCTGTGCGTAATTTACAGAATCACCTGTGTGTAATTTACAGAATCACCTGTGCGTAATTTACAGAATCACCTGTGGGTAGTTTACAGAATCACCTGTGGGTAGTTTACAGAATCACCTGTGCGTAATTTACAGAATCACCTGTGCGTAATTTACAGAATCACCTGTGCGTAATTTACAGAATCACCTGTGTGTAATTTACAGAATCACCTGTGGGTAGTTTACAGAATCACCTGTGGGTAGTTTACAGAATCACCTGTGGGTAGTTTACAGAATCACCTGTGTGTAATTTACAGAATCACCTGTGCGTAATTTACAGAATCACCTGTGCGTAATTTACAGAATCACCTGTGTAATTTACAGAATCACCTGTGTAATTTACAGAATCACCTGTGCGTAATTTACAGAATCACCTGTGCGTAATTTACAGAATCACCTGTGCGTAATTTGGACACCATAACGCTCATACCTATGGCCAAAAAGGCGTTTAGTCGGCCGATGGAACTCGATAGAAACGTTCTCATCTATAACTTTGTACCAAACGGTTTGTTGCATTGTAACGTATAGCCATGCTGTAGTAGACTATAACACAAATTGTTTTGGAGATGTTTTAGGCCGCCGCTCCGAGGTTTGTCCACGAGATGGCGCTGCACCCCACTGTTGGTTGTAGAGTTCTCCAGTGGTCTCCTCCGGTATGGTTCCGCCCATTCCTCTCATTCCCTTGACGACTCCAGTCACGCCAAGTTGCTCAACAATGCTGCGGTTGAGTTCTTCTACAGTCCCATGACTCTTTCAACGACTCCTGTTGTAACTTCATTCAGGATTTGATTGTTTTTAGAACATTTAAAGGCAATTTTTCCATCATTGAAAAGTACCGTCGCAGATCCAGGAACCTTGGAAATGTGGATGTTGTGATCGAAGGAATGGCGGTCTGTTAGGAATGTTCACAACTTTAATATTAGATAGGTTTTTTTGAGTAACATCAACCTGGATTTGAAAATGGGACTACAAAAGATGCTATGTTGTTTGTTTGTTGCTGCTTGTGTTGGGCTGATTTCGGGAAGTCTAACGAGCTGTGATGAAGTGCGCAAAGTTTTTCAGCTGCGGCAGATTGGACCAGTGAAATCACTGCCCGAGAGACCGAGAGAAGGTAGGCCTGCGGTAGTTGTATACATTATAAATGGATCAGTATATCTGCACGTTTCTTCACCATTTCTATTTCAGGGTTACCAAAGGAATTCAATCACACTGCCGTAGCCTGTATTCTGTAGATCTATGGCACACTGCCGTAGCCTGTATTCTGTAGATGTATGGCACACTGCCGTAGCCTGTATTCTGTAGATCTATGGCACACTGCCGTAGCCTGTATTCTGTAGATATATGGATCCTGATGATTTAGTATATTACATGTTCCTAACTGTATTGGTTTCCATGACTACGTGCTCTCCATCCCCTTGGTTTCCTAACGGTTATAATTAACCGGGTGGTTCGAGACCTGAACGCCGATTGGCTGAAGTACCACGGGTATTACAAAATATTTTTGTTCCACGTCTCTAATTACGTTGGTAACTAGTTTATAATTGTAATAGGGCACCTCTGGGGTATGTGGTATATGACCTAAGGGCTGCGTCCAGGCACCTCTGGGGTATGTGGTATATGACCTAAGGGCTGCGTCCAGGCACCTCTGGGGTATGTGGTATATGACCTAAGGGCTGCGTCCAGGCACCTCTGGGGTATGTGGTATATGACCTAAGGGCTGTATCCAGGCACCTCTGGGGTAGGTGGTATATGACCTAAGGGCTGTATCCAGGCACCTCTGGGTATGTGGTATATGACCTAAGGGCTGTATCCAGGCACCTCTGGGTTAAGTGGTATATGACCTAAGGGCTGTATCCAGGCACTGCGTTGTACATAAGAACAGCCCTTAGCCATGGTATATTGGCCATATACTACATACCCCTTGGGCCTTAGTGCTTAAATAAACTCTGTGGGCCTAGGCTGCTATATCTGTGATTCTTTTTGCCTGTTTAGGCTGATTTTTGTCAGAGTAATGTGAAAGGTACAGGTGGTTATCAGGTTTACCAAGGGAATCATACTGCTTTTAGACTGTCAAAACGGGGCTGGGGTCATGGGGTCAAGGTGTTGCAGCAGGTGGTTATCAGGTTTACCAAGGGAATCATACTGCTTTTAGTCTGTCAAAACGGGGCTGGGGTCATGGGGTCATGGTGTTGCAGCAGGTGGTTATCAGGATGAGGTTTACCAAGGGAATCATACTGCTTTTAGACTGTCAAAACGGGGCTGGGGTCATGGGGTCATGGGGTCATGGTGTTGCAGCAGGTGGTTATCAGGTTTACCAAGGGAATCATACTGATTTTAGTCTGTCAAAACGGGGCTGGGGTCATGGGGTCATGGTGTTGCAGCAGGTGGTTATCAGGTTTACCAAGGGAATCATACTGCTTTTAGACTGTCAAAACGGGGCTGGGGTCATGGGGTCATGGTGTTGCAGCAGGTGGTTATCAGGTTTACCAAGGGAATCATACTGCTTTTAGACTGTCAAAACGGGGCTGGGGTCATGGGGTCATGGTGTTGCAGCAGGTGGTTATCAGGTTTACCAAGGGAATCATACTGCTTTTAGACTGTCAAAACGGGGCTGGGGTCATGGGGTCATGGTGTTGCAGCAGGTGGTTATCAGGTTTACCAAGGGAATCATACTGCTTTTAGACTGTCAAAACGGGCTGGGGTCATGGGGTCATGGGGTCATGGTGTTGCAGCAGGTGGTTATCAGGTTTACCAAGGGAATCATACTGCTTTTAGACTGTCAAAACGGGGCTGGGGTCATGGGGTCATGGGGTCATGGTGTTGCAGCAGGTGGTTATCAGGATGAGGTTTACCAAGGGAATCATACTGCTTTTAGACTGTCAAAACGGGGCTGGGGTCATGGGGTCATGGGGTCATGGGGTCATGGTGTTGCAGCACTAAATATTTGTTGTAATTATTTCTGCATTAGTATTATGTTTCCTTTTTGTGGTGTCCTAAATATTATAAAGGAGAGGAGAAAAGGATGAAACAACCAGCTATCGGAGGCCAGACACTAGGAGTCAATGTCTAGGTACCCATGGGCTTCAGTATTCTATCTACACGGCCTCAGGGTTCTCTCTCCAGGGTTCTCTCTCCAGGGTTCTCTCTCCAGGGTTCTCTCTCCAGGGTTCTCTCTCCAGTGTTCTCTCTCCAGGGTTCTCTCTCCAGGGTTCTCTCTCCAGGGTTCTCTCTCCAGGGTTCTCTCTCCAGGGTTCTCTCTCCAGTGTTCTCTCTCCAGGGTTCTCTCTCTCTCTCCAGGGTCTCTGATGGACCATCAGATCCCATACCTTTGTATACACACCATTCGTCATGTTTTGGACAATGCACTTGACTGGAGAACATTTACAGAACTCATCAGCCGAAAGATAATATTCATTTGTGTTGACACAGCTGCCTGCCCAACACTGGACTCCCGGAGCAGAGCACACTGAGGCACTTTGTCCAGCTCTGGTTTGTGGTTAGACTGCATCTGAAATGGCATCCTTTTTCCCTCTGTCTGTGCACTGCTCTTTGACCAGTGTCTAGTGGGCCATTTCAGACACAGCCTCTGTCCGTGCACTGCTCTTTGACCAGTGTCTAGTGGGCCATTTCAGACACAGCCTCTGTCCGTGCACTGCTCTTTGACCAGTGTCTAGTGGGCCATTTCAGACACAGCCTCTGTCCGTGCACTGCTCTTTGACCAGCGTCTAGTGGGCCATTTCAGACACAGCCTCTGTCCGTGCACTGCTCTTTGACCAGCGTCTAGTGGGCCATTTCAGACACAGCCTCTGTCCGTGCACTGCTCTTTGACCAGTGTCTAGTGGGCCATTTCAGACACAGCCTCTGTCCGTGCACTGCTCTTTGACCAGTGTCTAGTGGGCCATTTCAGACACAGCCTCTGTCCGTGCACTGCTCTTTGACCAGTGTCTAGTGGGCCATTTCAGACACAGCCTCTGTCCGTGCACTGCTCTTTGACCAGTGTCTAGTGGGCCATTTCAGACACAGCCTCTGTCCGTGCACTGCTCTTTGACCAGTGTCTAGTGGGCCATTTCAGACACAGCCTCTGTCCGTGCACTGCTCTTTGACCAGTGTCTAGTGGGCCATTTCAGACACAGCCTCTGTCCGTGCACTGCTCTTTGACCAGCGTCTAGTGGGCCATTTCAGACACAGCCTCTGTCCGTGCACTGCTCTTTGACCAGCGTCTAGTGGGCCATTTCAGACACAGCCTCTGTCCGTGCACTGCTCTTTGACCAGTGTCTAGTGGGCCATTTCAGACACAGCCTCTGTCCGTGCACTGCTCTTTGACCAGTGTCTAGTGGGCCATTTCAGACACAGCCTCTGTCCGTGCACTGCTCTTTGACCAGTGTCTAGTGGGCCATTTCAGACACAGCCTCTGTCCGTGCACTGCTCTTTGACCAGTGTCTAGTGGGCCATTTCAGACACAGCCTCTGTCCGTGCACTGCTCTTTGACCAGTGTCTAGTGGGCCATTTCAGACACAGCCTCTGTCCGTGCACTGCTCTTTGACCAGTGTCTAGTGGGCCATTTCAGACACAGCCTCTGTCTGTGCACTGCTCTTTGACCAGTGTCTAGTGGGCCATTTCAGACACAGCCTCTGTCCGTGCACTGCTCTTTGACCAGTGTCTAGTGGGCCATTTCAGACACAGCCTCTGTCCGTGCACTGCTCTTTGACCAGTGTCTAGTGGGCCATTTCAGACACAGCCTCTGTCCGTGCACTGCTCTTTGACCAGTGTCTAGTGGGCCATTTCAGACACAGCCATTGTTTTAGTTGTGTTCCAGGATAAAGGGCGCTTGTTGTTGTTTTTGGAGGTTCTGAAGATCACATGACATCTAGAGGTTCGGTGTATAGAACAACAGTACTGTTCTGTAGCTGTGTGTGCTGCTCCTTCAGGGGTAAACACCTTATTTAGTTTAAAGTTAAGTCAACAGGACAGATTCATCACTTAGTTCAACTCAATACATACAGAGGGTTCTCACTTGTTTAAAAATGAGAAAGATGAATGTGTCTGAATTGGATTATTTTAGATTGTCAGACACCAAAACAATCAATCTTGGTTGTGCTTCCATAGCCAGAGGCCACGGGTGTTGTTTTGGTGGCCTCCGCACTCCGCCTTGAATATCTAACTAGGGGAAACACTGCCTCCGGTGTTCTGTGACTAATTCTGAAACTATGAAGGTAAAAATATCTCTCTTGATTCATCTCCCAGATATAGTAGCGTAGCATGGTTTGTTTTCTTAGCATCACTATCCAAGATGCCATCATTATACCACACATGCCGGTTGAACTGTTGTTTTATAGGTGTTTCTGAACGTGGTTCTGTTCTACTGGATCGCCAGCTCACTGAGTGAACGTGGTTCTGTTCTACTGGATTGCCAGCTCACTGAGTGAATGTGGTTCTGTTCAACTGGATTGCCAGCTCACTGAGTGAACGTGGTTCTGTTCAACTGGATTGCCAACTCACTGAGTGAACGTGGTTCTGTTCTACTGGATTGCCAGCTCACTGAGTGAACGTGGTTCTGTTCTACTGGATCGCCAGCTCACTGAGTGAATGTGGTTCTGTTCAACTGGATCGCCAGCTCACTGAGTGAACGTGGTTCTGTTCAACTGGATTGCCCGCTCACTGAGTGAACGTGGTTCTGTTCTACTGGATCGCCAGCTCACTGAGTGAACGTGGTTCTGTTCAACTGGATTGCCCGCTCACTGAGTGAACGTGGTTCTGTTCAACTGTGGTTCTGTTCTACTGGATCACCAGCTCGCTGAGTTTTTCTTAGCAGAGTTGAAGAGGGGGCAGAGAGCAGACGTCTCGTCCATCTGATGTCTGGTCCAACCGTAACACCAGACGTCTGGTCCAACCGTAACATCTGTGGAGAAATGATAAGCTTATTTTCGTGTTGTCTATGGGTCTGGTGCTGAGAGACAATGGACCACTTAGTAAATATAGCTGAGCTGTGGGCTGGCTGATACTCTGACTGCCTCTCCTCTCTGCCTCTCTCTCCTCCTCCTCTCTGCCTCTCTCTCCTCCTCCTCTCTGCCTCTCTCTCCTCCTCCTCTCTGCCTCTCTCTCCTCCTCCTCTCTGCCTCTCTCTCCTCCTCCTCTCTGCCTCTTGCTCTCTCCTCCTCTCTGCCCCTCGCTCCCTCCTCCTCTCTCCCTCCTCTCTCCTCCTCTCTCCTCCTCCTCTCTGCCCCTCTCTGCCTCACTCCAGTTCAATTCAAAGGGCTTTATTGGCATGGGGAACCACATGTTTACACTGCCAAATCAAACAGAGTAGACAAACAAAATGGGAATTAACAAGGGTAAACATTAGTTAACATGGCACTCACAAACATTTTTGAAAGAATAGACATGTTATTGTCTAATGACAGTGTTGTAAAACATGTGCAAGTAGTTGAAGTATGAAAGGGAAACTAAACCGATATATACGGGTTGTATTTACAGTGTTTGTTCTCCACTGCCCCTTGTGGCAACAGGCCACACATCTAGCTGCTGTGAACCAATATATACGGGTTGTATTTACAGTGTTTGTTCTCCACTGCCCCTTGTGGCAACAGGCCACACATCTAGCTGCTGTGAACCAATATATACGGGTTGTATTTACAGTGTTTGTTCTCCACTGCCCCTTGTGGCAACAGGCCACACATCTAGCTGCTGTGAACCAATATATACGGGTTGTATTTACAGTGTTTGTTCTCCACTGCCCCTTGTGGCAACAGGCCACACATCTAGCTGCTGTGAACCAATATATACGGGTTGTATTTACAGTGTTTGTTCTCCACTGCCCCTTGTGGCAAAAGGCCACACATCTAGCTGCTGTGAACCAATATATACGGGTTGTATTTACAGTGTTTGTTCTCCACTGCCCCTTGTGGCAACAGGCCACACATCTAGCTGCTGTGAACCAATATATACGGGTTGTATTTACAGTGTTTGTTCTCCACTGCCCCTTGTGGCAACAGGCCACACATCTAGCTGCTGTGAACCAATATATACGGGTTGTATTTACAGTGTTTGTTCTCCACTGCCCCTTGTGGCAACAGGCCACACATCTAGCTGCTGTGAACCAATATATACGGGTTGTATTTACAGTGTTTGTTCTCCACTGCCCCTTGTGGCAACAGGCCACACATCTAGCTGCTGTGAACCAATATATACGGGTTGTATTTACAGTGTTTGTTCTCCACTGCCCCTTGTGGCAACAGGCCACACATCTAGCTGCTGTGAACCAATATATACGGGTTGTATTTACAGTGTTTGTTCTCCACTGCCCCTTGTGGCAACAGGCCACACATCTAGCTGCTGTGAACCAATATATACGGGTTGTATTTACAGTGTTTGTTCTCCACTGCCCCTTGTGGCAACAGGCCACACATCTAGCTGCTGTGAACCAATATATACGGGTTGTATTTACAGTGTTTGTTCTCCACTGCCCCTTGTGGCAACAGGCCACACATCTAGCTGCTGTGAACCAATATATACGGGTTGTATTTACAGTGTTTGTTCTCCACTGCCCCTTGTGGCAACAGGCCACACATCTAGCTGCTGTGAACCAATATATACGGGTTGTATTTACAGTGTTTGTTCTCCACTGCCCCTTGTGGCAACAGGCCACACATCTAGCTGCTGTGAACCAATATATACGGGTTGTATTTACAGTGTTTGTTCTCCACTGCCCCTTGTGGCAACAGGCCACACATCTAGCTGCTGTGAACCAATATATACGGGTTGTATTTACAGTGTTTGTTCTCCACTGCCCCTTGTGGCAACAGGCCACACATCTAGCTGCTGTGAACCAATATATACGGGTTGTATTTACAGTGTTTGTTCTCCACTGCCCCTTGTGGCAACAGGCCACACATCTAGCTGCTGTGAACCAATATATACGGGTTGTATTTACAGTGTTTGTTCTCCACTGCCCCTTGTGGCAACAGGCCACACATCTAGCTGCTGTGAACCAATATATACGGGTTGTATTTACAGTGTTTGTTCTCCACTGCCCCTTGTGGCAACAGGCCACACATCTAGCTGCTGTGAACCAATATATACGGGTTGTATTTACAGTGTTTGTTCTCCACTGCCCCTTGTGGCAACAGGCCACACATCTAGCTGCTGTGAACCAATATATACGGGTTGTATTTACAGTGTTTGTTCTCCACTGCCCCTTGTGGCAACAGGCCACACATCTAGCTGCTGTGAACCAATATATACGGGTTGTATTTACAGTGTTTGTTCTCCACTGCCCCTTGTGGCAACAGGCCACACATCTAGCTGCTGTGAACCAATATATACGGGTTGTATTTACAGTGTTTGTTCTCCACTGCCCCTTGTGGCAACAGGCCACACATCTAGCTGCTGTGAACCAATATATACGGGTTGTATTTACAGTGTTTGTTCTCCACTGCCCCTTGTGGCAACAGGCCACACATCTAGCTGCTGTGAACCAATATATACGGGTTGTATTTACAGTGTTTGTTCTCCACTGCCCCTTGTGGCAACAGGCCACACATCTAGCTGCTGTGAACCAATATATACGGGTTGTATTTACAGTGTTTGTTCTCCACTGCCCCTTGTGGCAACAGGCCACACATCTAGCTGCTGTGAACCAATATATACGGGTTGTATTTACAGTGTTCTCCACTGCCCCTTGTGGCAACAGGCCACACATCTAGCTGCTGTGAACCAATATATACGGGTTGTATTTACAGTGTTCTCCACTGCCCCTTGTGGCAACGGGCCACACATCTAGCTGCTGTGATGGCACACTGCGTTATTTCACCTAACAGATATAGGAGTATATATCGATGTTTGGATTTCTTTTCATATTCTCTGTGGGTCTGTGGGTAATATGTGTCTGTAATGTTATTGGCATCGACAGGAGCCCATCCAATCTACCTACCTCATTGTTTTCACTGAGGAAATGTACGAGTCTGCTGTTAATGATAATGCAGAGGATTTTCCCAAGGTTGCCGTTGACGCATATTCCACGGTAGTTATCGGGGTCAAATTTGTCTCCACTTTTGTGGATTGATGTGATCAGTCCTTGGTTCCAAATATTGGGGAAGATGCCAGAGCTGAGGATGATGTTAAAGAGTTTTAGTTTTCGCAATTGGCCGCCTTTCCTTCCAGTTCTCTGCTGCCAGTGACTGGAACGAATTGCAAAAATCGCTGAAGCTGGAGACTTTATCTCCCTCACCAACTTTAAACATCAGCTGTCTGAGCAGCTAACTCATCGCTGCAGCTGTACATAGTCCATCGGTAAATAGCCCACCCCTTTTACCTACCTCATCCCCATACTGTTTTTATTTATTTAATTTTCTGTTCTTTTGCACACCAGTATCTCTACTTGCACATCATCTTGACCTCTATCATTCCAGTGTTAATCTGCTAAATTGTAATTACTTTGCGAAATGGCCGATCTGCTATTGATCATACTGCAGAGGATTTGTTGGAGTCTGCTGTTGATCATACTGCAGAGGATTTGTTGGAGTCTGCTATTGATCATACTGCTGAGGATTTGTTGGAGTCTGCTGTTGATCATACTGCAGAGGATTTGTTGGAGATTGCTGTTGATCATACTGCAGAGGATTTGTTGGAGATTGCTGTTGATCATACTGCAGAGGAATTGTTGGAGATTGCCACTACCGCATATTATATCAGGCCTTGATGATCAGGCCTTGGTTACAAATATTAGGGAAGATGCCAGAGCTGAGGGTAATGTTTAAGAGTTTTTAAGAATAGCCCATTTGAATTCGTGGTCTGTATATTTTCATTTAATTAGGTATCAACACCCCAGGCCTTTTTGGTTTGTATTTGTCCTGTAGTTCATTGTGTCCAGAATTAACATTGGATATGTTTAGCTGATAGGTCAAATATATTGTTTAGGCTTCCTACTGCCAAGTGTAAACCTTCACTATTGCAGGAATACATTTAGTCTAGGAAGTTGTCTAGGGGGGGATTGGATTTGTTGTTGCCTACTTGTTTTTTGGCAGGTTTCCACACTACTTTCCTTCCATCTATAGCATTTCTTAATGTTACTCAGTTCCTTTGGCTTTGATGCCTCATGATTGAGTATTGCTCTGTTCAAGTAGACTGATTTTACTGTGGTCTGATAGGGGTGTCAGTGGGCTGACTGTGAACGCACTGAGAGACTCTGGGTTGAGGTCAGTGATAAAGTAGTCTACAGTACTACTGCTAAGAGATGAGCTATAGGTGTACCTACCATAGGAGTCCCCTCGAAGCCTACCATTGACTATGTACATACCCAGCGTGCGACAGAGCTATAGGTGTACCTATCATAGGAGTCCCCTCGAAGCCTACCATTGACTATGTACATACCCAGGATGTAACAGAGCTATAGGTGTACCTATCATAGGAGTCCCCTCGAAGCCTACCATTGACTATGTACATACCCAGCGTGCGACAGAGCTGCAGGAGTTGTGACCTGTTTTTGTTGGTTATGTTGTCATATTTATGCCTAGGGGGGCATATGTGGGAGGGAATGCTGTCACCTCCAGGTAGGTGTTTGTCCCCCTGTGTGCTGAGGGTGCCGGGTTCATGTCCAGTTCTGGTATTTAGGTCGCCACAGACTAGTACATTTCCCTGGGCCTGGAAATGATTGATTTCCCCCTCCAGGATGGAGAAGCTGTCTTCATTAAAGTATGGGGATTCTAGTGGGGGGATATAGGAAGCACACAGGAGGACATTTTACCAGCTCTCTGTAACCTCCACCACACTACCAGTGGGTCCATCTCCTCTATACCACCCACCTGGTAGTTTGGTGGATGGGACTACCAGCTCTCTATACCACCCACCTGGTAGTTTGGTGGATGGGACTACCAGCTCTCTGTAACCTAGAGGACAACCAGTGGGTCCATCTCCTCTATACCACCCACCTGGTAGTGTGGTGGATGGGACTACCAGCTCTCTGTAACCTAGAGGGCAACCAGTGGGTCTGTCTCCTCTATACCACCTACCTGGTAGTGTGGTGGATGGGACTACCAGCTCTCTGTAACCTAGAGGGCAACCAGTGGGTCTGTCTCCTCTATACCACCCACCTGGTAGTGTGGTGGATGGGACTACCAGCTCTCTGTAACCTAGAGGACAACCAGTGGGTCCATCTCCTCTATACCACCCACCTGGTAGTGTGGTGGATGGGACTACCAGCTCTCTGTAACCTAGAGGGCAACCAGTGGGTCCATCTCCTCTATACCACCCACCTGGTAGTTTGGTGGATGGGACTACCAGCTCTCTATACCACCCACCTGGTAGTTTGGTGGATGGGACTACCAGCTCTCTGTAACCTAGAGGGCAACCAGTGGGTCCATCTCCTCTATACCACCCACCTGGTAGTGTGGTGGATGGGACTACCAGCTCTCTGTAACCTAGAGGGCAACCAGTGGGTCCATCTCCTCTATACCACCCACCTGGTAGTGTGGTGGATGGGACTACCAGCTCTCTGTAACCTAGAGGGCAACCAGTGGGTCCATCTCCTCTATACCACCCACCTGGTAGTTTGGTGGATGGGACTACCAGCTCTCTGTAACCTAGAGGGCAACCAGTGGGTCCATCTCCTCTATACCACCCACCTGGTAGTTTGGTGGATGGGACTACCAGCTCTCTGTAACCTAGAGGGCAACCAGTGGGTCCATCTCCTCTATACCACCCACCTGGTAGTTTGGTGGATGGGACTACCAGCTCTCTGTAACCTAGAGGGCAACCAGTGGGTCCATCTCCTCTATACCACCCACCTGGTAGTTTGGTGGATGGGACTACCAGCTCTCTGTAACCTAGAGGGCAACCAGTGGGTCCGTATCCTCTATACCACCCACCTGGTAGTGTGGTGGATGGGACTACCAGCTCTCTGTAACCTAGAGGGCAACCAGTGGGTCCGTATCCTCTATACCACCCACCTGGTAGTGTGGTGGATGGGACTACCAGCTCTCTGTAACCTAGAGGGCAACCTGTGGATCCATCTCCTCTATACCACCCACCTGGTAGTGTGGTGGATGGGACTACCAGCTCTCTGTAACCTAGGGGGCAACCAGTGGGTCCATCTCCTCTATACCATGTTTCTTGTAGGATGACAATGTCCAGGTTCCTGCTCTTTAGGCCAAAGGCAGATGACCTCATGACCTCAGGCCTTGGATATTATCTTTCTCTGACTGGTCAGATTCTCCTCCTCACTACCACTGTGAAGAGACAGACTGGTCAGATTATCCTCCTCACTACCACTGTGAAGAGACAGGCTGGTCAGATTATCCTCCTCACTACCACTGTGAAGAGACAGACTGGTCAGATTATCCTCCTCACTACCACTGTGAAGAGACAGACTGGTCAGATTATCCTCCTCACTACCACTGTGAAGAGACAGACTGGTCAGATTATCCTCCTCACTACCACTGTGAAGAGACAGACTGGTCAGATTATCCTCCTCACTACCACTGTGAAGAGACAGACTGGTCAGATTATCCTCCTCACTACCACTGTGAAGAGACAGACTGGTCAGATTATCCTCCTCACTACCACTGTGAAGAGAGACAGACTGGTCAGATTATCCTCCTCACTACCACTGTGAAGAGAGACAGACTGGTCAGATTATCCTCCTCACTACCACTGTGAAGAGAGACAGACTGGTCAGATTATCCTCCTCACTACCACTGTGAAGAGAGACAGACTGGTCAGATTATCCTCCTCACTACCACTGTGAAGAGACTGACTGGTCAGATCCACAACCCTCCTTACTACCACTGTGAAGAGACTCCCAGTCATGGCCAGTTGCGATACAGCCTGCATTCGAACCAGGTTGTCTGTAGTGACACCTCTAGCACTAAGATGCAGTGCCTTAGACCACTGCGCCACTCGGGAGCCCATCTGAAGTCCTGGTGGGTTGATGCTTGTTGTCAGTTCTTTCCATCTGAAGTCCTGAGGGGTTGATGCTTGTTGTCAGTTCTTTACATCTGAAGTCCTGGTGGGTTGATGCTTGTTGCCAGTTCTTTACATCTGAAGTCCTGGAAGGTGATTGCTTGTTGTCAGTTCTTTCCATCTGAAGTCCTGGAAGGTGATTGATGCTTGTTGTCAGGTCTTTACATCTGAAGTCCTGGTGGGTTGATGCTTGTTGCCAGTTCTTTACATCTGAAGTCCTGGAAGGTGATTGATGCTTGTTGTCAGGTCTTTACATCTGAAGTCCTGGTGGGTTGATGCTTGTTGCCAGTTCTTTACATCTGAAGTCCTGGAAGGTGATTGATGCTTGTCAGTTCTTTACATCTGAAGTCCTGGAAGGTGGTTGATGCTTGTTGCCAGTTGTTTCAAGTGGAGGGCTCCTCATTTCTCTCAGGCACACCTGATTAATCTGTGCCTTGTCAGTGATTCCTCTAAACCAGGGGTCTCCAACCTTTTCTAGCGTGAGAGTAACTTTAAAGGAATGAAAGATGTTGCGAGCAAACTTACTTTTCTAGCTTTCAAATAGGCCCATTCTTCTCCTCTCCCCTGCAAGTCTTCCCCAGGTCCTTAGTGTACTAGAGGAAGTAGGACACTATGTTGTCAACTCTTCCCTGGTCCTTAGTGTACTAGAGGAAGTAGGACACTATGTCAACTCTTCCCTGGTCCTTAGTGTACTAGAGGAAGTAGGACACTATGTCAACTCTTCCCTGGTCCTTAGTGTACTAGAGGAAGTAGGACACTATGTCAACTCTTCCCTGGTCCTTAGTGTACTAGAGGAAGTAGGACACTATGTCATCTCTTCCCTGGTCCTTAGTGTACTAGAGGAAGTAGTACACTATGTCAACTCTTCCCTGGTCCTTAGTGTACTAGAGGAAGTAGGACACTATGTCAACTCTTCCCTGGTCCTTAGTGTACTAGAGGAAGTAGTACACTATGTCAACTCTTCCCTGGTCCTTAGTGTACTAGAGGAAGTAGGACACTATGTTGTCAACTCTTCCCTGGTCCTTAGTGTACTAGAGGAAGTAGGACACTATGTTGTCAACTCTTCCCTGGTCCTTAGTGTACTAGAGGAAGTAGGACACTATGTTTTCTGGTAAAATAATGGTTCATAAACAACTCTAAGTTTGGCCCTTTTAAAATCTGTGTAATTCTGTTATAGTTTCCCAAATTCTGTTTTATTGTTCAACAGAGGAACAACAAAATGGGATGTTCTGAGTCAATTCTGAAATCACACAAGACCATTTGTTTTAGGTCTGGAAGACCCCTTTAATTCCCCTTTAATTGCTCATCTGGCCCTTTAATTGCTCATCTGGCCCTTTAATTGTGAATCTGGCCCTTTAATTGCTCATCTGGCCCTTTAATTGCGCATCTGGCCCTTTAATTGCTCATCTACTCAGCTACTTCCTCATACTTCTGCCAGGTAAAACATTCAATTGGGAAGGTTTTGGGGAAAGTATTTTTGGTTTGTCTTTTTAACCAATAGTGGCTGACCAGGGGTGGGATTATGTTGTGTTAGGTTTGTCTTAACCAATAGTGGCTGACCAGGGGTGGGATTATGTTGTTAGGTTTGTCTTTTTAACCAATAGTGGCTGACCAGGGGTGGGATTATGTTGTTAGGTTTGTCTTTTTAACCAATAGTGGCTGACCAGGGGTGGGATTATGTTGTTAGGTTTGTCTTTTTAACCAATAGTGGCTGACCAGGGGTGGGATTATGTGTTGGTTGGATAGTAGGTGGGAGTTTGTGGTGTCTGATTCTGGTGAGATTTGTTAATGACAGTTTGTGGTGTCTGATTCTGGTGAGATTTGTTAATGACAGTTTGTGGTGTCTGATTCTGGTGAGATTTGTTAATGACAGTTTGTGGTGTCTGATTCTGGTGAGATTTGTTAATGACAGTTTGTGGTGTCTGATTCTGGTGAGATTTGTTAATGACAGTTTGTGGTGTCTGATTCTGGTGAGATTTGTTAATGACAGTTTGTGGTGTCTGATTCTGGTGAGATTTGTTAATGACAGTTTGTGGGGGAACATGTACTTTCAGAATAGTATTGTGAGCTACTCATAGGTGGGCTGGTAGCTAACCCTTAACCCCTAACCCTAACCCTAACCCTAACCTCCCTAACTCTAACCCTTAACCCTAACCTCCCTAACTCTAACCCTTAAACCTAACCCTTAACCCTAACCTCCCTAACTCTAACCCTTAAACCTAACCCTTAACCCTAACCTCCCTAACTCTAACCCCTAACCCTTAACCCTAACCTCCATAACTCTAACCCTTAACCCTAACCTCCCTAACTCTAACCCTTAACCCTAACCCTTAACCCTAACCTCCCTAACTCTAACCCTTAACCCTAACCTCCCTAACTCTAACCGGCAGGGTAGCCTAGTGGTTAGAGTGTTGGACTAGTAACTGAAAGGTTGCAAGTTCAAACCCCCGAGCTGACAAGGTACAAATCTGTCGTTCAGCCCCTGAACAGGCAGTTAACCCACTGTTCCTAGGCCGTCATTGAAAATAAGAATTTGTTCTTAACTGACTTGCCTAGTAAATAAAGGCTAAAATAAAAATAAAAACCCCTAACCCCCCTAACCCCCCTAACCCCTAACCCCTAACCCCTAACCCCTAACCCTAGCCTGCTGGAGACCCCTGGTGTATGAAAGGAATTTTTAGTCCATGGAACAGACCTCGGGGGCGAATCAGTCTTATAACCAATGAAAGGAGATGCTGTGTTTCAAAACCATTTGTAATATGAGACCCTATTGACTCGTATTGACTCGTGGAAATGGCCTGACTCATCTGGAACTCACCATAAACTACATATATAGACTATAGATCCAACCAGAGCCGTTCACCTTAAGCTACACGTGTATATAGACTAGAGATCCAACCAGATCCTTTCACCTTAAACTACACATGTATATAGATCCAACTAGAGCCTTTCACCTTAAACTACACGTGTATATAGACTATAGATCCAACCAGAGCCTTTCACCTTAAACTACACGTGTATATAGATCCAACCAGAGCCTTTCACCTTAAACTACACGTGTATAGACTATAGATCCAACCAGATCCTTTCACCTTAAACTACACGTGTATATAGATCCAACCAGAGCCTTTCACCTTAAACTACACGTGTATAGACTATAGATCCAACCAGAGCCTTTCACCTTAAACTACACGTGTATATAGATCCAACCAGAGCCTTTCACCTTAAACTACACGTGTATATAGACTAGAGATCCAACCAGAGCCATTCAGCGCGTTGGACCGAGTCCAGTTTCTGTGGTCTCTAAGTGGAAAGATAAAATCAGGCCTCTGAGGATCATGTAGTCTTATCTAGATGAGAAGGAATGTGTTAACGTGTGCCATCTCCTCCTCTGAGTGACTAACCCGCTCTGACAACACACAGTACAGGTTGTCTGATAACAACACACAGTACAGGTTGTCTGATAGCAACACACAGTACAGGTTGTCTGATAGCAACACACAGTACAGGTTGTCTGATAACAACACACAGTACAGGTTGTCTGATAACAACACACAGTACAGGTTGTCTGATAACAACACACAGTACAGGTTGTCTGATAACAACACACAGTACAGGTTGTCTGATAACAACACACAGTACAGGTTGTCTGATAGAATGGAGGGAAGAGCTCTAGCAACACACAGTACAGGTTGTCTGATAACAACACACAGTACAGGTTGTCCGATAACAACACACAGTACAGGTTGTCTGATAACAACACACAGTACAGGTTGTCTGATAACAACACACAGTACAGGTTGTCTGATAACAACACACAGTACAGGTTGTCTGATAGCAACACACAGTACAGGTTGTCTGATAGAATGGAGGGAAGAGCTCTAACAACACACAGTACAGGTTGTCTGATAACAACATACAGTACAGGCTGTCTGATAACAACATACAGTACAGGTTGTCTGATAACAACACACAGTACAGGTTGTCTGATAGCAACACACAGTACAGGTTGTCTGATAGCAACACACAGTACAGGTTGTCTGATAACAACACACAGTACAGGTTGTCTGATAACAACACACAGTACAGGTTGTCTGATAGAATGGAGGGAAGAGCTCTAACAACACACAGTACAGGTTGTCTGATAACAACACACAGTACAGGTTGTCTGATAACAACACACAGTACAGGTTGTCTGATAACAACACACAGTACAGGTTGTCTGATAGCAACACACAGTACAGGTTGTCTGATAGCAACACACAGTACATGTTGTCTGATAGCAACACACAGTACAGGTTGTCTGATAGCAACACACAGTACAGGTTGTCTGATAGCAACACACAGTACATGTTGTCTGATAGCAACACACAGTACAGGTTGTCTGATAGCAACACACAGTACAGGTTGTCTGATAGCAACACACAGTACAGGTTGTCTGATAGAATGGAGGGAAGAGCTCTAACAACACACAGTACAGGTTGTCTGATAGAATGGAGGGAAGAGCTCTAACAACACACAGTACAGGTTGTCTGATAGAATGGAGGGAAGAGCTCTAACAACACACAGTACAGGTTGTCTGATAGAATGGAGGGAAGAGCTCTAACAACACACAGTACAGGTTGTCTGATAGCAACACACAGTACAGGTTGTCTGATAGAGTGGAGGGAAGGAGCTCTAACAACACACAGTACAGGTTGTCTGATAACAACACACAGTACAGGTTGTCTGATAGCAACACACAGTACAGGTTGTCTGATAGAGTGGAGGGAAGGAGCTCTAACAACACACAGTACAGGTTGTCTGATAACAAAACACAGTACAGGTTGTCTGATAGAATGGAGGGAAGGAGCTCTAACAACACACAGTACAGGTTGTCTGATAGAATGGAGGGAAGGAGCTCTAACAACACACAGTACAGGTTGTCTGATAGAATGGAGGGAAGGAGCTCTAACAACACACAGTACAGGTTGTCTGATAGAATGGAGGGAAGGAGCTGCCAAAGACACTGTTTCAGCACGTCTGTCTGAAAACCTTTTTTAGAGTAAAAACAAAAAGTTGTTTTGATTGTCCCCTGTGTGTGTGTGTGTGTGTGTGTGTGTGTGTGTGTGTGTGTTTCCAATGCGAGCCGGTAGCGTTGCCACACGTAGGGGCAAATCTGTGGACATCACTTGTCGAGGTGATAACGGCAAGACTCATGATTTGCTTTCACACAAATCTGCCTTCTGCCCCTGAGCTTGTTGCAACACGTAGACCGTCTGTGTGGACGTGGTCCTGTATCGTCCAGGAGGCTCGATAGAAGAGCCCACTACGAGCCTCAGACAGTGGTGAGGATGTGGTCCTGTATCATCCAGGAGGCTCGATAGAAGAGACCACTACGAGCCTCAGACAGTGGTGAGGATGTGGTCCTGTATCATCCAGGAGGCTCGATAGAAGAGACCACTACGAGCCTCAGACAGTGGTGAGGATGTGGTCCTGTATCATCCAGGAGGCTCGATAGAAGAGACCACTACGAGCCTCAGACAGTGGTGAGGATGTGGTCCTGTATCATCCAGGAGGCTCGATAGAAGAGACCACTACGAGCCTCAGACAGTGGTGAGGATGTGGTCCTGTATCATCCAGGAGGCTCGATAGAAGAGACCACTACGAGCCTCAGACAGTGGTGAGGATGTGGTCCTGTATCATCCAGGAGGCTCGATAGAAGAGCCCACTACGAGCCTCAGACAGTGGTGCTACTGACCGCTAAGTGATGCTGTCTGTGTCTTGATGGAGATCAATGTATTCATGTGACATATCTTATGTGATGTCTGTAGGGCTCTGTGTCTTGGACGATCATGTCACATGACCAAGATTTTAACCTTTTTTTTTTTTAAGCCTTTTCCAAAAACTGAAAGCACTTGTCTGAGGATGTTACTGGACCATGTGACAGGAAGTGGACCGTTTGTTGAAAACGTTTTAAATACAGGTTCAAATCCAAGTCATGTGACATAGGACCCTAGTGATGTGGCTTCATGTTGACAGCTATCTGGCAGGTTTTACTGCCACGTGGCGGCTGTCTGGCAGGTTTTACTGCCACGTGGTGGCTGCCTGGCAGGTTTTACTGCCACGGGGCGGCTGTCTGGCAGGTTTTACTGCCACGTTGTGGCTGTCTGGCAGGGGCGGCTGTCTGGCAGGTTTTACTGCCACGTGGCGGCTGTCTGGCAGGTTTTTACTGCCACGAGGCGGCTGTCTGGCAGGGGCGGCTGTCTGGCAGGTTTTACTGCCACGTGGTGGCTGCCTGGCAGGTTTTACTGCCACGTGGCGGCTGTCTGGCAGGTTTTACTGCCACGTGGCGGCTGTCTGGCAGGTTTTACTGCCACGTGGCGGCTGTCTGGCAGGTTTTACTGCCACGTGGCGGCTGTCTGGCAGGTTTTACTGCCACGTGGCGGCTGACTGGCCGGTTTTTACTGCCGCGTGGCGGCTGTCTGGCAGGTTTTTACTGCCGCGTGGCGGCTGTCTGGCAGGTTTTTACTGCCGCGTGGCGGCTGTCTGGCAGGTTTTACTGCCGTGTGGCGGCTGTCTGGCAGGTTTTACTGCCGTGTGGTGGCTGTCTGGCAGGTTTTACTGCCGCGTGGTGGCTGTCTGGCAGTAATCGGCCCAGTGGGTTAAGGAGGGGAAAATAAATAGTGAATGACAATCATCTCTAGCTCCTCTCCTATGTATGTCAGCAGTAGAAAGACCTGAGGATGAAACAGCATCTCATGTTAAAGCATAGCACTGTCTGGCTGAGCAATGCCACTTTAGCCATACTCATCCATTCAGAATGGATGTAAACAATGTTCCAGAACCCTCTCTCTCTATGATCACAATGGAAGACCCTAATGTTCCAGAACCCTCTCTCTCTCTCTATGATCACAATGGAAGACCTAATGTTCCAGAACCCTCTCTCTCTCTCTATGATCACAATGGAAGACCTAATGTTCCAGAACCCTCTCTCTCTCTCTCTCTCTCTATGATCACAATGGAAGACCTAATGTTCCAGAACCCTCTCTCTCTCTCTCTATGATCACAATGGAAGACCTAATGTTCCAGAACCCTCTTTCTCTCTCTATGATCACAATGGAAGACCTAATGTTCCAGAACCCTCTCTCTCTCTATGATCACAATGGAAGACCTAATGTTTCAGAACCCTCTCTCTCTTGGAAGACCTGTTCAAGTAATGAGGCAAAACAACGGAGTAACAGTCATTTATTCCACTCCAGGTTCGGACCTCCAGGTGTGCCAGTCCAGGAACCTGACCTGCTGTTCTAAGAAGATGGAGGAGAGGTATCAGGTGGCGGCCCGGCGGGATGTTCAGAACCTCCTCCAGACCTCCTCCGCCAGCCTCAAGTTCCTCATCTCCAGGAACGTAGCAGCCTTCCAAGGTGAGTGGAGGGAGGGAGACAAGGAGACTGGGGTGGGAGGAGTGCAGCAAAGCAGGCGGGCCATGTGTTGAGTGAGGGACTTTGTCTGCCGGGGCCCACAGCAACCAGAGCCTGCTATCCTCCCGCTCTGATCTAGAGATTAGGCTCAGTGGTTCAGGGACTAGTCTGGTTCAGGGACTAGTCTGGTTCAGTGGTTCAGGGACTAGTCTGGTTCAGTCCCTCTGTGGTTCAGTGACTGTGGTTCAGTCCCATTATGTGATGGAATGAAATGTGATTTTAGCTTCTAAAATGTGAGAATTGGGTTTTAATGAGTGAATTAGGCCCGACTCAGTGGCCCGCCCACGTGAAGAGACATTGGTTATAACTAATGAAACACGCCCTCCTCTCCCTTCTATATAAAGCCATGACGACAATGTAACCTCCTGTTCCGAGGACATGAGGACGACGGTCCCTATGTTAAAAAGGACTAACATGTCAACTACAGAACGAAGCCAACCTCAGCGTGAGCTTTGGTTGTGAATGGTATGAACTTTGAACTCTTATTCACTAAAGAAGTGAGCCATCCTAGCCGTTGAGTTAGCAACAGCAGCTAAAAACCTGGGCTAGGAAAGGACAGACAGAGTATCCCGTCTATCACCCAACGACGACACTACAACGTATCCCGTTCACCACCAGAGACTCTCTTCAAAGGACTCTGTTGGGCAACACGGCCTTCCAACTACCACCAACCTACTGTAGCGCAGCTCAGAGTAAATATTTATTGCATTTTCCTTTTCCAAATGGGCGGTAATTTAGAATGCATAAGATACTGTATTTACGATAGCACAGCTTCGCCCATTGTTCCTCAGTCTTCCCGCTCTTTCACTCAAACCCAATCCCCCTTTTCTTTGTGTAACCAGCTGTCATATGTTCCGTCCACTAGGGACGTTTTCCTTTATGGCGTAATTTGTAATCAAGGTATGATTGATTCTGTGTATATGTAATTCTGTGTGATTAGTTAGGTATTTAGTAAATAAATAATTAAACTCAATTTTGTATTGCTGATTCAACTTGTTAGCCAGGGTTCGTGAAGATAACCAAGAATTTACAACTTTCAGATGAGACTGAAATAAGGTGACGATTGACATTGACTGCTATTGATGTAAAATGTTACTAGGTCTTTAAGAGTTTATTCGGAAGATACGAGTTTATTCGGGCTCTGGGGCGGGCTCTAGGCCCTGGGGTGGCCTTTGGGGCGGGCTCTGGGCCCTGGGGTGGCCTTTGGGGCGGGCTCTGGGCCCTGGGGTGGCCTTTGGGGCGGGCTCTGGGCCCTGGGGTGGCCTCTAAGTTCTTGTTCAGTTGTTGACTGCTGTGGTCTGTCAGCTGGGTGCAATATGACATGCAGTTACTGTCTGAGACATGGAGACACCAGGTCAGTTACTGTCTGAGACATGGATACACCAGGTCAGTTACTGTCTGAGACATGGAGACACCAGGTCAGTTACTGTCTGAGACATGGAGACACCAGGTCAGTTACTGTCTGAGACATGGAGACACCAGGTCAGTTACTGTCTGAGACATGGAGACACCAGGTCAGTTACTGTCTGAGACATGGAGACACCAGGTCAGTTACTGTCTGAGACATGGAGACACCAGGTCAGTTACTGTCTGAGACATGGAGACACCAGGTCAGTTACTGTCTGAGACATGGAGACACCAGGTCAGTTACTGTCTGAGACACCAGGTTAGTTACTGTCTGAGACACCAGGTTAGTTACTGTCTGAGACACCAGGTTAGTTACTGTCTGAGACACCAGGTTAGTTACTGTCTGAGACACCAGGTTAGTTACTGTCTGAGACATGGAGACACCAGGTCAGTTACTGTCTGAGACATGGAGACACCAGGTCAGTTACTGTCTGAGACATGGAGACACCAGGTCAGTTACTGTCTGAGACATGGAGACACCAGGTCAGTTACTGTCTGAGACATGGAGACACCAGGTCAGTTACTGTCTGAGACATGGAGACACCAGGTCAGTTACTGTCTGAGACATGGAGACACCAGGTCAGTTACAGTCTGAGACATGGAGACACCAGGTCAGTTACTGTCTGAGACATGGAGACACCAGGTCAGTTACTGTCTGAGACATGGAGACACCAGGTCAGTTACAGTCTGAGACATGGAGACACCAGGTCAGTTAGTGTCTGAGACATGGAGACACCAGGTCAGTTAGTGTCTGAGACATGGAGACACCAGGTCAGTTACTGTCTGAGACATGGAGACACCAGGTCAGTTACTGTCTGAGACATGGAGACACCAGGTTAGTTACTGTCTGAGACACCAGGTTAGTTACTGTCTGAGACACCAGGTTAGTTACTGTCTGAGACACCAGGTTAGTTACTGTCTGAGACACCAGGTTAGTTACTGTCTGAGACACCAGGTTAGTTACTGTCTGAGACATGGAGACACCAGGTCAGTTACTGTCTGAGACATGGAGACACCAGGTCAGTTACTGTCTGAGACATGGAGACACCAGGTCAGTTACTGTCTGAGACATGGAGACACCAGGTCAGTTACTGTCTGAGACATGGAGACACCAGGTCAGTTACTGTCTGAGACATGGAGACACCAGGTCAGTTACTGTCTGAGACATGGAGACACCAGGTCAGTTACAGTCTGAGACATGGAGACACCAGGTCAGTTACTGTCTGAGACATGGAGACACCAGGTCAGTTACTGTCTGAGACATGGAGACACCAGGTCAGTTACAGTCTGAGACATGGAGACACCAGGTCAGTTAGTGTCTGAGACATGGAGACACCAGGTCAGTTAGTGTCTGAGACATGGAGACACCAGGTCAGTTACTGTCTGAGACATGGAGACACCAGGTCAGTTACTTTCTGAGACATGGAGACACCAGGTCAGTTACTGTCTGAGACATGGAGACACCAGGTCAGTTACTGTCTGAGACACCAGGTTAGTTACTGTCTGAGACACCAGGTTAGTTACTGTCTGAGACACCAGGTTAGTTACTGTCTGAGACACCAGGTTAGTTACTGTCTGAGACACCAGGTTAGTTACTGTCTGAGACATGGAGACACCAGGTCAGTTACTGTCTGAGACATGGAGACACCAGGTCAGTTACTGTCTGAGACATGGAGACACCAGGTCAGTTACTGTCTGAGACATGGAGACACCAGGTCAGTTACTGTCTGAGACATGGAGACACCAGGTCAGTTACTGTCTGAGACATGGAGACACCAGGTCAGTTACTGTCTGAGACATGGAGACACCAGGTCAGTTACAGTCTGAGACATGGAGACACCAGGTCAGTTAGTGTCTGAGACATGGAGACACCAGGTCAGTTAGTGTCTGAGACATGGAGACACCAGGTCAGTTACTGTCTGAGACATGGAGACACCAGGTCAGTTACTTTCTGAGACATGGAGACACCAGGTCAGTTACTGTCTGAGACATGGAGACACCAGGTCAGTTACTGTCTGAGACACCAGGTTAGTTACTGTCTGAGACACCAGGTTAGTTACTGTCTGAGACACCAGGTTAGTTACTGTCTGAGACACCAGGTTAGTTACTGTCTGAGACACCAGGTTAGTTACTGTCTGAGACATGGAGACACCAGGTCAGTTACTGTCTGAGACATGGAGACACCAGGTCAGTTACTGTCTGAGACATGGAGACACCAGGTCAGTTACTGTCTGAGACATGGAGACACCAGGTCAGTTACTGTCTGAGACATGGAGACACCAGGTCAGTTACTGTCTGAGACATGGAGACACCAGGTCAGTTACTGTCTGAGACATGGAGACACCAGGTCAGTTACTGTCTGAGACATGGAGACACCAGGTCAGTTACTGTCTGAGACATGGAGACACCAGGTCAGTTACTGTCTGAGACACCAGGTTAGTTACTGTCTGAGACACCAGGTTAGTTACTGTCTGAGACACCAGGTTAGTTACTGTCTGAGACACCAGGTTAGTTACTGTCTGAGACACCAGGTTAGTTACTGTCTGAGACACCAGGTTAGTTACTGTCTGAGACATGGAGACACCAGGTCAGTTACTGTCTGAGACATGGAGACACCAGGTCAGTTACTGTCTGAGACATGGAGACACCAGGTCAGTTACTGTCTGAGACATGGAGACACCAGGTCAGTTACTGTCTGAGACATGGAGACACCAGGTCAGTTAGTGTCTGAGACATGGAGACACCAGGTCAGTTAGTGTCTGAGACATGGAGACACCAGGTCAGTTACTGTCTGAGACATGGAGACACCAGGTCAGTTACTTTCTGAGACATGGAGACACCAGGTCAGTTACTGTCTGAGACATGGAGACACCAGGTCAGTTACTGTCTGAGACACCAGGTTAGTTACTGTCTGAGACACCAGGTTAGTTACTGTCTGAGACACCAGGTTAGTTACTGTCTGAGACATGGAGACACCAGGTCAGTTACTGTCTGAGACATGGAGACACCAGGTCAGTTACTGTCTGAGACATGGAGACACCAGGTCAGTTACTGTCTGAGACATGGAGACACCAGGTCAGTTACTGTCTGAGACATGGAGACACCAGGTCAGTTACTGTCTGAGACATGGAGACACCAGGTCAGTTACTGTCTGAGACATGGAGACACCAGGTCAGTTACTGTCTGAGACATGGAGACACCAGGTCAGTTACTGTCTGAGACACCAGGTTAGTTACTGTCTGAGACACCAGGTTAGTTACTGTCTGAGACACCAGGTTAGTTACTGTCTGAGACACCAGGTTAGTTACTGTCTGAGACACCAGGTTAGTTACTGTCTGAGACACCAGGTTAGTTACTGTCTGAGACATGGAGACACCAGGTCAGTTACTGTCTGAGACATGGAGACACCAGGTCAGTTACTGTCTGAGACATGGAGACACCAGGTCAGTTACTGTCTGAGACATGGAGACACCAGGTCAGTTACAGTCTGAGACATGGAGACACCAGGTCAGTTAGTGTCTGAGACATGGAGACACCAGGTCAGTTAGTGTCTGAGACATGGAGACACCAGGTCAGTTACTGTCTGAGACATGGAGACACCAGGTCAGTTACTTTCTGAGACATGGAGACACCAGGTCAGTTACTGTCTGAGACATGGAGACACCAGGTCAGTTACTGTCTGAGACACCAGGTTAGTTACTGTCTGAGACACCAGGTTAGTTACTGTCTGAGACACCAGGTTAGTTACTGTCTGAGACACCAGGTTAGTTACTGTCTGAGACACCAGGTTAGTTACTGTCTGAGACATGGAGACACCAGGTCAGTTACTGTCTGAGACATGGAGACACCAGGTCAGTTACTGTCTGAGACATGGAGACACCAGGTCAGTTACTGTCTGAGACATGGAGACACCAGGTCAGTTACTGTCTGAGACATGGAGACACCAGGTCAGTTACTGTCTGAGACATGGAGACACCAGGTCAGTTACTGTCTGAGACATGGAGACACCAGGTCAGTTACTGTCTGAGACATGGAGACACCAGGTCAGTTACTGTCTGAGACATGGAGACACCAGGTCAGTTACTGTCTGAGACATGGAGACACCAGGTCAGTTACTGTCTGAGACATGGAGACACCAGGTCAGTTACTGTCTGAGACACCAGGTTAGTTACTGTCTGAGACACCAGGTTAGTTACTGTCTGAGACACCAGGTTAGTTACTGTCTGAGACACCAGGTTAGTTACTGTCTGAGACACCAGGTTAGTTACTGTCTGAGACATGGAGACACCAGGTCAGTTACTGTCTGAGACATGGAGACACCAGGTCAGTTACTGTCTGAGACATGGAGACACCAGGTCAGTTACTGTCTGAGACATGGAGACACCAGGTCAGTTACTGTCTGAGACATGGAGACACCAGGTCAGTTACTGTCTGAGACATGGAGACACCAGGTCAGTTACTGTCTGAGACATGGAGACACCAGGTCAGTTACAGTCTGAGACATGGAGACACCAGGTCAGTTACTGTCTGAGACATGGAGACACCAGGTCAGTTACTGTCTGAGACATGGAGACACCAGGTCAGTTACTGTCTGAGACATGGAGACACCAGGTCAGTTACTGTCTGAGACATGGAGACACCAGGTCAGTTACTGTCTGAGACATGGAGACACCAGGTCAGTTAGTGTCTGAGACATGGAGACACCAGGTCAGTTACTGTCTGAGACATGGAGACACCAGGTCAGTTACAGTCTGAGACATGGAGACA
>NW_022262937.1:5000-10000 GCF_002021735.2 Oncorhynchus kisutch | reverse complement strand
AGACGGTAGTCTGGTAGTCCTGCTGTAGATGGTAGTCTGGTAGTCCTGCTGTAGTCTGGTAGTCCTGCTGTAGATGATAGTCCTGCTGTAGATGATAGTCCTGCTGTAGTCTGGTAGTCCTGCTGTAGTCTGGTAGTCCTGCTGTAGACTGTGTTCCTGCTGTAGACGGTAGTCCTGCTGTAGTCTGGTAGTCCTGCTGTAGACTGTGTTCCTGCTGTAGACGGTAGTCCTGCTGTAGTCTGGTAGTCCTGCTGTAGACGGTAGTCCTGCTGTAGTCTGGTAGTCCTGCTGTAGATGGTAGTCCTGCTGTAGACGGTAGTCTGGTAGTCTGCTGTAGACGGTAGTCTGGTAGTCTGCTGTAGACGGTAGTCTGGTAGTCTGCTGTAGACGGTAGTCTGGTAGTCTGCTGTAGACGGTATCTGGTAGTCTGCTGTAGACCGGTGATCTGGTAGTCTGCTGTAGACGGTAGTCTGGTAGTCTGCTGTAGATGGTAGTCCTGCTGTAGACGGGAGTCCTGCTGTAGTCTGGAGTCCTGCTGTAGTCCTGGTAGTCCTGCTGTAGTCTGGTAGTCCTGCTGTAGTCTGGTAGTCCTGCCGTAGACGGTAGTCTGGTAGTCCTGCTGTAGACGGTAGTCTGGTAGTCCTGCTGTAGACGGTAGTCTGGTAGTCCTGCTGTAGTCTGGTAGTCCTGCTGTAGTCTGGTAGTCCTGCTGTAGACGGTAGTCCTGCTGTAGTCTGGTAGTCCTGCTGTAGTCTGGTAGTCCTGCTGTAGACGGTAGTCTGGTAGTCCTGCTGTAGACGGTAGTCTGGTAGTCTGCTGTAGACGGTAGTCCTGCTGTAGACGGTAGTCTGGTAGTCTGCTGTAGACGGTAGTCTGGTAGTCCTGCTGTAGACGGTAGTCTGGTAGTCCTGCTGTAGACGGTAGTCTGGTAGTCCTGCTGTAGACGGTAGTCCTGCTGTAGCTGGTAGTCCTGCTGTAGATGGTAGTCTGGTAGTCCTGCTGTAGTCTGGTAGTCCTGCTGTAGACGGTAGTCCGCTGTAGCTGGTAGTCCTGCTGTAGCTGGTAGTCCTGTTGTAGTCTGGTAGTCCTGCTGTAGACGGTAGTCCTGCTGTAGCTGGTAGTCCTGTTGTAGTCTGGTAGTCCTGCTGTAGACGGTAGTCTGGTATTCCTGCTGTAGACGGTAGTCCTGCTGTAGTCTGGTAGTCCTGCTGTAGATGGTAGTCTGGTAGTCCTGTTGTAGCTGGTAGTCCTGCTGTAGCTGGTAGTCCTGTTGTAGCTGGTAGTCTGGTAGTCCTGTTGTAGCTAGTAGTCCTGCTGTAGCTGGTAGTCCTGCTGTAGTCTGGTAGTCCTGTTGTAGCTGGTAGTCCTGTTGTAGCTGTAGTCTGTTGTAGACTGTAGTAGACTATTTCCTAAGTAAGGATCCTGTAGACATCCTTTTGGCATCCTGTAGACATCCTATAGGCATCCTGTAGACATCCTGTAGACATCCTATAGACATCCTGTAGGATGGTGAGGCCTGTAGGCATCTTGTAGGCATCTTGTAGGCATCCTGTAGACATCCTGTAGGCATCCTGTAGACATCCTGTAGGCATCCTGTAGACATCCTGTAGACATCCTGTAGGCATACTGTAGACATCCTGTAGGCATACTGTACCGGTGGACCCTCAGACCAGTCTGGTGAGGCCTGTAGACTTCCTGTAGGGATCCTAGATGTTCCTGAGTCTCACCTTTCCACAGATCAACACCTCTAGTAAACAGGTCAGTCATAGTGAAGCTCCTCTCTCACAGCCTCTCTAGCCTCACAGCTCCTCCTCACACAGCCTCTCTGACCTCACAGCCCCTCCCTCTAGACTCACAGCTCCTCCCTCTATCCTCCCAGCTCCTCCCTCTATCCCCCAGCTCCTCCCTCTATCCTCCCAGCTCCTCCCTCACACAGCCTCTCTATCCTCCCAGCTCCTCCCTCTATCCCCCCAGCTCCTCCCTCTATCCCCCCAGCTCCTCCCTCTATCCTCCCAGCTCCTCCCTCACACAGCCTCTCTATCCTCCCAGCTCCTCCCTCTATCCTCCAGCTCCTCCCTCACACAGCCTCTCTATCCTCCCAGCTCCTCCCTCTATCCTCCCAGCTCCTCCCTCTATCCTCCCAGCTCCTCCCTCTATCCCCCCAGCTCCTCCCTCTATCCTCCCAGCTCCTCCCTCTATCCTCCCAGCTCCTCCCTCTATCCTCCCAGCTCCTCCCTCTATCCCCCCAGCTCCTCCCTCTATCCTCCCAGCTCCTCCCTCTATCCTCCCAGCTCCTCCCTCTATCCTCCCAGCTCCTCCCTCTATCCCCCCAGCTCCTCCCTCTATCCTCCCAGCTCCTCCCTCTATCCTCCCAGCTCCTCCCTCTATCCCCCCAGCTCCTCCCTCTATCCCCCCAGCTCCTCCCTCTATCCCCCCAGCTCCTCCCTCTATCCCCCCAGCTCCTCCCTCTATCCTCCCAGCTCCTCCCTCTATCCTCCCAGCTCCTCCCTCTATCCTCCCAGCTCCTCCCTCTATCCCCCCAGCTCCTCCCTCTATCCCCCCAGCTCCTCCCTCTATCCCCCCAGCTCCTCCCTCACACAGAGCCGCTTTCAGAAGACATGAAAGGGTCATTATGGACTGTTTTTATTTCACTCTGGCTCTTAAACTGAGGAGGGGTTGTTGAGTTGTTATTGCTGCTTCTGAAAGTGCCTACCAGTCGGCAGCAATCACACTTACCGTGTGTGTGTGTGTGTGTGTATACCACTTCCTGAGAGTACCTGGGCTTGTGTAGGACCACTTTGTTGCTCCTCTCCCCCCCATGTTTTCCTGACCAGAGCGGTACAGTGCCCTCTCCTATCCTCTCCTCTCCCTTCCTCTCCCCGGCTCTCCTCTCCCATCCTCTCCCCTGCTCTCCTCTCCTACCCTCTCCCGTCCTCTCCCCGGCTCTCCTCTCCCATCCTCTCCCCTCCTCTCCTCTCATCTCTTTGGAGTTCAGAAGAGAGGCCTCATCATAGCACCTCCTCAAATATCGATTTGTAAACCTCCAGGAGAGGTTAGGAAGGGTGAGAGTGAGAGAGGCAGAGATGGGAAAAGGGATATTGTCTTTGTCTCCTTTCCCCATGACTGAAGTAGGTCTGGTCAGGTTAGGCCCATTAAATCATCTCTCTCTTTCCCTCTTGCGCTCGCTTTCTTGGCCATTTCTCTGTCTCTCTGTCTGTCTGTCTCTCTCTCTTGCTTCTAGCTCCTTCCACTTAGATGTCTTCATCCTGAACCACAGTGTTGGGCAGGCTAAATTAGATCTAACTGCCAGTGTACAGTGGGGAGAACAAGTATTTGATACACTGCCGATTTTGCAGGTTTTCCTACTTACAAAGCATGTAGAGGTCTGTAATTTTTATCATAGGTACACTTCGACTGTGAGAGACGGAATCTAAAACAAAAATCACATTGTATGATTTTTAAGTCATTAATTAGCATTTTATTGCATGACATAAGTATTTGATCACCTACCAACCAGTAAGAATTCCAGCCCTCCTGTTCTCCACTCATTACCTGTATTAACTACACCTGTTTGAAACTCGTTACCTGTATAAAAGACACCTGTCCACACACTCAATCAAACAGACTCCAACCTCTCCACAATGGCCAGGCCCGTCTGAAGTGTGACCATCTGGATGATCCAGAGGAGGAATGGGAGAAGGTCATGTGGTCTGATGAGACAAAAATATAACTTTTTGGTCTAAACTCCACTCGCCGTGTTTGGTGGAAGAAGGTTGAGTACAACCCCAAAAACACCATCCCAACCGTGAAGCATGGAGGTGGGGATGCTTTTCTGCAAAGGGGACAGGACGACTGCACCGTATTGAGGGGAGGCTGGATGGGGCTCAGTAAGAGCATTGAAGATGGGTCATGGCTGGGTCTTCCAGCATGACAACGACCCGAAACACACAGCCAGGGCAACTAAGGAGTGGCTCCGTAAGAAGCATCTCAAGGTCCTGGAGTGGCCTAGCCAGTCTCCAGGCCTGAACCCAATAGAAAATCTTTGGAGGGAGCTGAAAGTCCGTATTGGGTTAGTTTAGGGGGAGGGGACTCTGGGTTAGGGTTTGTTTAGTGGGAGGGGACTCTGGTATAGTTTAGGGGGAGGGGACTCTGGGTTAGGGTTTGTTTAGGGGGAGGGGACTCTGGGTTAGGGTTAGTTTAGGGGGAGGGGGCTCTGGGTTAGGGTTAGTTTAAGGGGAGGTGACTCTAGGTTAGTTGAGGGGTAGGGGCCTCTGGCTTAGTTTGAGGAGTGGGGAGTGTACTCTGGGTTAGGGTTAGTCTGAGGAGGGGGGAGTGGACTGGGTTAGGGTTAGTTTAGGAGGAGGGGACTCTTCGTTAGGGTTAGTTTAGGGGGAGGGGACTCTGGGTTAGTTTAGGGGGAGGGGTCTCTGGGTTAGTTTAGGGGGAGGTGACTCTGGGTTACAGTCAGTTGATGGGGAGGGGGCTCTGGGTTAGTTTAAGGGATGGGGACTCTGGGTTAGGGTTAGTTTAGGAGAAGGGGACTCTGGTATAGTTTAGGGGGAGGGGACTCTGGTTTAGGGTTAGTTTAGGAGAAGGGGAATCTGGTATAGTTTAGGGGAGGGGGACTCTGGGTTAGTTTGGGGGGAGGGGACTGGGTTAGGGTTTGTTTGGGGGGGAGGGGAGGGGACTCGGGTTAGGGTTAGGGTTAGGGTTAGTTTAGTGGGAGGGGACTCTGTGTCACGGTTAGTTTAGTGGGAGGGGATCTGGGTTAGTTTAGGGGGAGGGGACTCTGGGTTAGGGTTAGTTTGAGGAGGGGGGAGTGGACTGGGTTAGGGTTAGTTTGAGGAGGGGGGAGTGGACTGGGTTAGGACTCTGGGTTAGGACTCTGGGTTAGGACTCTGGGTTAGGACTCTGGGTTAGGACTCTGGGTTAGGACTCTGGGCTAGGACTCTGGGTTAGGACTCTGGGTTAGGACTCTGGGTTAGGACTCTGGGTTAGGA
>NW_022262936.1:0-108724 GCF_002021735.2 Oncorhynchus kisutch | reverse complement strand
CTCCCTTTTGGCTCTAATCTGACAGTGGAAGTCAGGTGTAGATGCCTAACTCCCTTATGGCTCTAATAAGGTATTGGTAGATGTCTAGTCTCCCTTATGGCTCTAATCTGCTACTGGTAGTGGGTGGAAGATGTCTAGTCTCCCTTATTTGCTCTAATTTGGTAGTGGTAGCGGTGTTAGCTCCCTTATGGCTCTAATTTGATATTGGTGCTCTAAACTTATAGAGCCACTTTTGGCTCTAATCTGATAGTGGTAGTTGTGTGGTATTGTCTAGTATCCCCTATGGCTCTGATCTGATAGTGGTAGTGGGCTGGAAGATGTCTAGTCTCCTTTAACGCTCTTATCTGATATTGTATTGGGTGGTAGATGTCTATATCCCTTATGGCTCTAATCTGATAGTGGTATGTGGGTGGTAGATATGTCTAGTATCCTGTATGGCTCTAATCTGATAGTGGTAATGGTGTGTAAATGCCTAGGCTCCTTTTGCTCTAATCGGATAGTGGTAGTGGGGTGGTAGATGTCTAGTCTCCTTTATGGGTATAATCTGATATGGTAGTGGGTTGGTAATGTCTAGTCTCCCTCATGGCTCTAATCTGATAGTGGTAGTGGGTTGGAATGTGTCTAGGTCCCTTTATGGCTCTAATCTGATAATGGTATAGGGTGGTAGATGTGTAGTCTCCCTTATGGCTCTAATCTGGTAGTGGTAGATGTCTAGACTCCCCTATGGCTCTAATCTTATAGTGGTATTGGGGTGTTAGATTTCTATTGTCCCTAATGGCACTATTCGATATTGGTAATGGTGTGGTAGATGCTAGGCTCCCTTTTGGCTCTATTCGGACATGGAAGTCAGTGGTAGATGCCTAGACTCCCTTTATGGCTCTAATAAGTTAGTTGGTAGATGTCTAGTCTCCTTTATGGCTCTAATCTGCTACTGGTAGTGGGGTTGAAGATGTCTAGTCTCCCTTATTGCTCTAAGTTGGTAGTGGTAGCTGTGTTATCTCCCTTATGGCACTAATTTCATATTCGCTCTAAACTTATAGAGACACTTTTGGGCTCTAATCTGATAGTGGTAGTTGTGTGGTATGTGTCTAGTATCCCTTATGGCTCTGATCTGATAGTGGTAGTGGGGCTGGAAGATGTCTAGTCTCCTTTACGCTCTTATCTTGATAGTGGTATTTGGGTGGTAGATGTCTAGTATCCCTTATGGCTCTAGATCTGATAGTGGTATTTGGGTGGTAGATGTCTAGTATCCCGTATGGCTCTAATCCGATAGTGGTAATGGGGTGGTAATGCATAGGCTCCCTTTTTGCTCTAATCTGATATTGGTAGTGGGGTGGGTAGAAGTCTAGTCTCCTTTAACGGCTCTAATCTGATAGTGGTAGTGGGGTGGTAGATGTCTAGTCTCCTTTATGGCTCTAATCTGATAGTGGTAGAATTCTAATCTCCTTTATGGCTCTAATCTGACAGTGGTAGTGGGGTAGTAGATGTCTAGGCTCCATTTTTGCTCTATCTGATAGTGGTAGTGGGGTTGGTAGATGTCTAGTCTCCCTCGTGGCTCTAATCTAGTAATGGTAGTGGGGTGATATGTGTCTAGTATACCTTATGGCTCTAATCTGATAGTGGTAGTGGGGTGGTAGATGTCTAGTCTCCTTTACCGTCTCTAATCGGATAGTGGTAGTGGGGTGGTAGATGTCTAGTCTCCTTTACGGATCTAATCTGATAGTGGTAGTCGGGTTGGTATGTGTCTAGTATACCTTATGGCTCTAATCTGTTAGTTGTAGTGGGTTGGAAGATGTCTAGTATTCCTTATGGCTGTAATCTGATAGTTGTATTTGGGTGGTAGATGTATAGTTTCCCTTATGGCTGTAATCTGATAGTGGTATTTGGGTGGTAGATGTCTAGGCTCCCTTTTTGCTCTAATCGGATAGTGGTAGTGGGTTGGTAGATGTCTAGTCTCCCTTATGGCTCCAATCTGATAGTGGTAGTGGGGTGGTAGATGTCTAGTCTCCCTCATGGCTCTAATCTGATAGCGGTAGTGGGTTGGAAGATGTCTAGTCTCCCTTATGGCTGTAATCTGGTAGTGGTGTTTGGGTGGTAGATGCCTAGGCTCCTTTAAGGCTCTAATCGGATATTGGTATTGGGTGGTATGTGTCTAGTATCCCTTATGGCTCTAATCTGATAGTGGTAGTGGGTTGGAAGATGTATAGTATCCCTTATCGCTCTAATCCGATAGTGGTAATGGTGTGGTAGATGCATAGGCTCCCTTTTTGCTCTAATCTGATAGTGGTAGTGGGGTGGTAGATGTCTAGTCTCCTTTACGGCTCTAATCTGATAGTGGTATTTGGGTGGTAGATGTCTAGTATCCCTTACGGCTCTAATCTGATATTGGTAGTGGGTTGGAAGATGTCTAGTCTCCCTTATGGCTGTAATCTGATAGTTGTATTTGGGTGGTAGATATATAGTTTCCCTTATGGCTGTAATCTGATAGTGGTATTTGGGTGGTAGATGTCTAGTATCCCTTATGGCTATAATCTGATAGTGGTAATGGTGTGGTAGATGTCTAGGCTCCCTTTTTGCTCTAATCGGATAGTGGTAGTGGGTTGGTAGATGTCTAGTCTCCCTTATGGCTCCAATCTGATAGTGGTAGTGGGGTGGTAGATGTCTAGTCTCCCTCATGGCTCTAATCTGATAGTGGTAGTGGGTTGGAAGATGTCTAGTCTCCCTTATGGCTGTAATCTGGTAGTGGTATTTGGGTGGTAGATGCCTAGGCTCCTTTAAGGCTCTAATCGGATATTGCTATTGGGGTGGTATGTGTCTAGTATCCCTTATGGCTCTAATCTGATAGTGGTAGTGGGTTGGAAGATGTATAGTATCCCTTATCGCTCTAATCCGATAGTGGTAATGGTGTGGTAGATGCATAGGCTCCCTTTTTGCTCTAATCTGATAGTGGTAGTGGGGTGGTAGATGTCTAGTCTCCTTTACGGCTCTAATCTGATAGTGGTAGTGGGCTGGTAGATGTCTAGTCTCCTTTATGGCTCTAATCTGATAGTGGTAGAATTCTAATCTCTTTATGGCTCTAATCTGATAGTGGTTGTGGAGTGGTAGATGTCAAGTCTCCCTAATGGCTCTAATCCGATAGTGGTAATGGTGTGTGGTAGATCCCTAGGCTCCCTTTTGCTCTACTCTGATAGTGGTAGTGGGGTGATACGTGTCTAGTATACCTTATGGCTCTAATCTGATAGTGGTAGTGGGTTGGAAGATGTCTAGTATCCCTTATGGCTCTAATCTGATAATGGTATATGGGTGGTAGAAGTCTAGACTCCTTAATGGTTCTAATCTGATAGTGGTAGTGGGGTTGTAGATGTCTAGTCTCCTTTCTGGGTCTAGTCTGATAGTGGTAGTGGGGTGGTAGATGTCTAGACTCCCTTACGGATCTAATCTGGTGGTGGTAGATATCTAGTCTTCCTTATGGCTCTATTTGGATAATTGTATAGGGGTGGTAGATGTCTAGTCTCCCTTATGGCTCCAATCTGATAGTGGTAGTGGGGTGGAAGATTTCTAGTCCCCCTTATTGGCTCTAATCGGATAGTGGTATAGGTTGATTCTACTTTATGGCTCTAATCTGATTGTGGTTGTGGGGTGGTAGATGTCTAGACTCCCTTATGGATCTAATCTGGTGGTGGTAGATGCCTATTCTCTCTTATGGCTCTAATCTGATAGTGGTAGATGTCTAGTCTCCCGTATGGCTCTAATCTGATAGTGGTAGATGCCTAGGCTCCCTTTTTGCTCTAATCGGAGAGTGGTAGTGGGTTGGTAGATGTCTAGTCTCCTTTACGGCTCTAATCGGATAGTGGTAGTGGGGTGGTAGATGTCTAGTCTCCTTTATGGGTCTAATCTGATAGTGGTAGTGGGGTGGTAGATGTCTAGTCTCCCTCATGGCTCTAATCTGATAGTGGTAGTGGGTTGGTATGTGTCTAGTATCCCTTATGGCTCTAATCCGATAGTGGTAATGTTGTGGTAGATGCATAGGCTCCCTTTTTGCTCTAATCTGATAGTGGTAGTGGGGTGGTAGATGTCTAGTCTCCTTTACGTCTCTAATCGGATAGTGGTAGTGGGGTGGTAGATGTCTAGTCTCCTTTACGGATCTAATCTGATAGTGGTAGTCGGGTTGGTATGTGTCTAGTATACCTTATGGCTCTAATCTGTTAGTTGTAGTGGGTTGGAAGATGTCTAGTCTCCCTTATGGCTGTAATCTGGTAGTGGTAGTGGGGTGGTATGTGTCTAGTATCCCTTTTGGCTGTAATCTGATAGTGGTATTTGGGTGGTAGATGTCTAGTATCCCTTATGGCTCTAATCTGATAGTGGTAGGGGGTGGTATGTGTCTAGTATCCCTTATGGCTGTAATCTGATAGTGGTATTTGGGTGGTAGATGCATAGGCTCCCTTTTTGCTCTAATCTGATATTGGTAGTGGGGTGGTAGAAGTCTAGTCTCCTTTACGGCTCTAATCTGATAGTGGTAGTGGGGTGGTAGATGTCTAGTCTCCTTTATGGCTCAAATCTGATAGTGGTAGAATTCTAATCTCCTTTATGGCTCTAATCTGACAGTGGTAGTGGGGTAGTAGATGTCTAGGCTCCATTTTTGCTCTAATCTGATAGTGGTAGTGGGGTTGTAGATGTCTAGTCTCCCTCGTGGCTCTAATCTAGTAATAGTAGTGGGGTGATATGTGTCTAGTATACCTTATGGCTCTAATCTGATAGTGGTAGTGGGTTGGTAGATGTCTAGTCTCCTTTACGTCTCTAATCGGATAGTGGTAGTGGGGTGGTAGATGTCTAGTCTCCTTTACGGATCTAATCTGATAGTGGTAGTCGGGTTGGTATGTGTCTAGTATACCTTATGGCTCTAATCTGTTAGTTGTAGTGGGTTGGAAGATGTCTAGTCTCCCTTATGGCTGTAATCTGGTAGTGGTAGTGGGGTGGTATGTGTCTAGTATCCCTTTTGGCTGTAATCTGATAGTGGTATTTGGGTGGTAGATGTCTAGTATCCCTTATGGTTCTAATCTGATAGTGGTAGGGGGTGGTATGTGTCTAGTATCCCTTATGGCTGTAATCTGATAGTGGTATTTGGGTGGTAGATGTCTAGTCTCCCTTATGACTGTAATCTGATAGTGGTAGTGGGTTGGAAGATGTCTAGTCTCCCTTATGGCTGTAATCTGATAGTGGTATTTGGGTGGTAGATGTCTAGTATCCCTTATGGTTATAATCTGATAGTGGTAATGGTGTGGTAGATGCCTAGGCTCTCTTTTTGCTCTAATCTGATAGTGGTAGTGGGGTGGTAGATGTCTAGTCTCCTTTACGGCTCTAATCGGATAGTGGTAGTGGGGTGGTAGATGTCTAGTCTCCTTTATGGGTCTAATCTGATAGTGGTAGTGGGGTGGTAGATGTCTAGTCTCCCTCATGGCTCTAATCTGATAGTGGTAGTGGGTTGGTATGTGTCTAGTATACCTTATGGCTCTAATCTGTTAGTTGTAGTGGGTTGGTAGATGTCTAGTATTCCTTATGGCTGTAATCTGATAGTTGTATTTGGGTGGTAGATGTATAGTTTCCCTTATGGCTGTAATCTGATAGTGGTATTTGGGTGGTAGATGTCTAGGCTCCCTTTTTGCTCTAATCGGATAGTGGTAGTGGGTTGGTAGATGTCTAGTCTCCCTTATGGCTCCAATCTGATAGTGGTAGTGGGGTGGTAGATGTCTAGTCTCCCTCATGGCTCTAATCTGATAGTGGTAGTGGGTTGGAAGATGTCTAGTCTCCCTTATGGCTGTAATCTGGTAGTGGTGTTTGGGTGGTAGATGCCTAGGCTCCTTTAAGGCTCTAATCGGATATTGGTATTGGGTGGTATGTGTCTAGTATCCCTTATGGCTCTAATCTGATAGTGGTAGTGGGTTGGAAGATGTATAGTATCCCTTATCGCTCTAATCCGATAGTGGTAATGGTGTGGTAGATGCATAGGCTCCCTTTTTGCTCTAATCTGATAGTGGTAGTGGGGTGGTAGATGTCTAGTCTCCTTTACGGCTCTAATCTGATAGTGGTATTTGGGTGGTAGATGTCTAGTATCCCTTACGGCTCTAATCTGATAGTGGTAGTGGGTTGGAAGATGTCTAGTCTCCCTTATGGCTGTAATCTGATAGTTGTATTTGGGTGGTAGATATATAGTTTCCCTTATGGCTGTAATCTGATAGTGGTATTTGGGTGGTAGATGTCTAGTATCCCTTATGGCTATAATCTGATAGTGGTAATGGTGTGGTAGATGTCTAGGCTCCCTTTTTGCTCTAATCGGATAGTGGTAGTGGGTTGGTAGATGTCTAGTCTCCCTTATGGCTCCAATCTGATAGTGGTAGTGGGGTGGTAGATGTCTAGTCTCCCTCATGGCTCTAATTTGATAGTGGTAGTGGGTTGGAAGATGTCTAGTCTCCCTTATGGCTGTAATCTGGTAGTGGTATTTGGGTGTAGATGCCTAGGCTCCTTTAAGGCTCTAATCGGATATTGCTATTGGGGTGGTATGTGTCTAGTATCCCTTATGGCTCTAATCTGATAGTGGTAGTGGGTTGGAAGATGTATAGTATCCCTTATCGCTCTAATCCGATAGTGGTAATGGTGTGGTAGATGCATAGGCTCCCTTTTTGCTCTAATCTGATAGTGGTAGTGGGGTGGTAGATGTCTAGTCTCCTTTACGGCTCTAATCTGATAGTGGTAGTGGGCTGGTAGATGTCTAGTCTCCTTTATGGCTCTAATCTGATAGTGGTAGAATTCTAATCTCTTTATTTCTCTAATCTGATAGTGGTTGTGGAGTGGTAGATGTCAAGTCTCCCTAATGGCTCTAATCCGATAGTGGTAATGGTGTGTGGTAGATCCCTAGGCTCCCTTTTTGCTCTACTCTGATAGTGGTAGTGGGGTGATACGTGTCTAGTATACCTTATGGCTCTAATCTGATAGTGGTAGTGGGTTGGAAGATGTCTAGTATCCCTTATGGCTCTAATCTGATAATGGTATATGGGTGGTAGATGTCTTGTCTCCTTTATGGCTCTAATATGATAGTGGTAGTGGGGTGGTAGAAGTCTAGACTCCTTAATGGTTCTAATCTGATAGTGGTAGTGGGGTTGTAGATGTCTAGTCTCCTTTCTGGGTCTAGTCTGATAGTGGTAGTGGGGTGGTAGATGTCTAGACTCCCTTACGGATCTAATCTGGTGGTGGTAGATATCTAGTCTTCCTTATGGCTCTATTTGGATAATTGTATAGGGGTGGTAGATGTCTAGTCTCCCTTATGGCTCCAATCTGATAGTGGTAGTGGGGTGGAAGATTTCTAGTCCCCCTTATTGGCTCTAATCGGATAGTGGTATATGTCGATTCTACTTTATGGCTCTAATCTGATTGTGGTTGTGGGGTGGTAGATGTCTAGTCTCCTTTATGGATCTAATCTGGTGGTGGTAGATGCCTATTCTCTCTTATGGCTCTAATCTGATAGTGGTAGATGTCTAGTCTCCCGTATGGCTCTAATCTGATAGTGGTAGATGTCTATTCTCCCTCATGGCTCTAATCTGATAGCGGTAGTGGGGTGGTATGTTTCTAGTATCCCTTATGGCTGTAATCTGATAGTGGTATGTGGGTGGTAGATGTCTAGTATCCCTTATGGCTCTAATCTGATAGTGGTAGTGGGGTGGTATGAATCTAGCATCCCTTATGGCTGTAATCTGATAGTGGTATTTGGGTGGTAGATGTCTAGTCTCCTTTACGGCTCTAATCTGATAGTGGTAGTGGGTTGGAAGATGTCTAGTCTCCCTTATGGCTGTAATCTGATAGTGGTATTTGGGTGGTAGATGTCTAGTATCCCTTATGGCTATAATCTGATAGTGGTAATGGTGTGGTAGATGCCTAGGCTCCCTTTTTGCTCTAATCTGATTGTGGTAGTGGGGTGGTAGATGTCTAGTCTCCTTTACGGCTCTAATCGGATAGTGGTAGTGGGGGTGGTAGATGTCTAGTCTCCTTTATGGGTCTAATCTGATAGTGGTAGTGGGGTGGTAGATGTCTAGTCTCCCTCATGGCTCTAATCTGATAGTGGTAGTGGGTTGGTATGTGTCTAGTATACCTTATGGCTCTAATATGTTAGTTGTAGTGGGTTGGAAGATGTCTAGTCTCCCTTATGGCTGTAATCTGGTAGTGGTATTTGGGTGGTAGATGCCTAGGCTCTAATCGGATATTGGTATTGGGGTGGTATGTGTCTAGTATCCCTTATGGCTCTAATCTGATAGTGGTAGTGGGTTGGAAAATGTCTAGTATCCCTTATGGCACTTATCAGATAGTGGTAATAGTGTGGTAGATACCTAGGCTCTCTTATGGCTCTAATCTGATAGTGGTAGTGGGGTGGTATGTGTATAGTATCCGTTATGGCTCTAATCTGATAGTGGTAGTGGGGTGGTAGATGTCTAGTCTCCTTTACGCTCTTATCTGATAGTGGTATTTGGGTGGTAGATGTCTAGTATCCCTTATGGCTCTAATCTGATAGTGGTATTTGGGTGGTAGATGTCTACTATCCCTTGTGGCTCTAATCCGATAGGGTCTAAAATCTGATAGTGGTAGTGAGTTGGACGATATCTAGTCTCCCTTACAGCTCTACTCTGATAGTGGTAGAAGTTTAATCTACTTTATGGCTCTAATCTGGTAGTGGTAGCTGTCTAGTGACTCTTATGGCTCTAATCTTATAATGGTATAGGGGTTGTAGATGTCTAGTCTCCTTTACGGCTCTAATCTGATAGTGGTAGTGGGGTGGTAGATGTCTAGTCTCCTTTATGGCTCTAATCTGATAGTGGTAGAATTCTAATCTCCTGTATGGCTCTAATCTGATAGTGGAAGTGAGGCAGTAGATGTCTAGGCTCCCTTTTTGCTCTAATCTGATAGTGGTAGTGGGGTTGTAGATGTCTAGTCTCCCTCATGGCTCTAATCTGATAGTGGTAGTGGGGTGGAATGTGTCTAGTATCCCTTATGGCTGTAATCTGATAGTGGTATTTGGGTGGTAGATGTCTAGTCTCCCTCATGGCTCTAATCTTATAGTGGTAGTGGGGTGGTATGTGTCTAGTATCCCTTATGGCTATAATCTGACAGTGGTAATGGTGTGGTAGATGCCTAGGCTCCCTTTTTGCTCTAATCTGATAGTTGTAGTGGGGTGGTAGATGTCTAGTCTCCTTTACGGCTCTAATCGGATAGTGGTAGTGGGGTGGTATGTGTCTAGTATCCCTTATGGCTATAATCTGACAGTGGTAATGGTGTGGTAGATGCCTAGGCTCCCTTTTGGCTCTAATCTGTTAGTGGTAGTGGGGTGGTAGATGTCTAGTATCCCTTATGGCTCTAATCTGATAATGGTATATGGGTGGTAGATGTCTAGTCTCCTTTATGGCTCTAATATGATAGTGGTAGTGGGGTGGTAGAAGTCTAGACTCCTTAATGGCTCTAATCTGATAGTGGTAGTGGGGTTGTAGATGTCTAGTCTCCTTTATGGGTCTAGTCTGATAGTGGTAGTGGGGTGGTAGATGTCTAGACTCCCTTACGGATCTATTCTGGTGGTGGTAGATGCCTATTCTCTCTTATGGCTCTAATCTGACAGTGGTAGATGTCTAGTCTCCCGTATGGCTCTAATCTGATAGTGGTAGATGTCTAGTCTCCTTTATGGCTCTAATCTGATAGTGGTAGTGGGGTGGTATGTTTCTAGTATCCCTTATGGCTGTAATCTTATAGTGGTATTTGGGTGGTAGATGTCTAGTATCCCTTATGGCTCTAATCTGATAGTGGTAGTGTGGTGGTATGTGTCTAGTATCCCTTATGGCTGTAATCTGATAGTGGTATTTGGGTGGTAGATGTCTAGTCTCCTTTACGGCTCTAATCGGATAGTGGTAGTGGGGTGGTAGATGTCTAGTCTCCTTTATGGGTCTAATCTGATAATGGTAGTGGGGTGGTAGATGTCTAGTCTCCCTCATGGCTCTAATCTGATAGTGGTAGTGGGTTGGTATGTGTCTAGTACACCTTATGGCTCTAATATGTTAGTTGTAGTGGGTTGGAAGATGTCTAGTCTCCCTTATGGCTGTAATCTGGTAGTGGTATTTGGGTGGTAGATGCCTAGGCTCCTTTACGGCTCTAATCGGATAGTGGTATTGGGGTGGTATGTGTCTAGTATCCCTTATGGCTCTAATCTGATAGTGGTAGTGGGTTGGAAAATGTCTAGTATCCCTTATGGCACTAATCAGATAGTGGTAGTGGGGTGGTATGTGTCTAGTATCCGTTATGGCTCTAATCTGATAGTGGTAGTGGGGTGGTAGATGTCTAGTCTCCTTTACGCTCTTATCTGATAGTGGTATATGGGTGGTAGATGTCTACTATCCCTTACGGCTCTAATCTGATAGTGGTAGTGGGTTGGAAGATGTCTAGTCTCCCTTATGGCTATAATCTGATAGTGGTATTTGGGTGGTAGATGTCTAGTCTCCTTTACGCTCTTATCTGATAGTGGTATTTGGGTGGTAGATGTCTAGTATCCCTTATGGCTCTAATCTGATAGTGGTATTTGGGTGGTAGATGTCTACTATCCCTTGTGGCTCTAATCCGATAGGGTCTAAAATCTGATAGTGGTAGTGAGTTGGACGATATCTAGTCTCCCTTACAGCTCTACTCTGATAGTGGTAGAAGTTTAATCTACTTTATGGCTCTAATCTGGTAGTGGTAGCTGTCTAGTGACTCTTATGGCTCTAATCTTATAATGGTATAGGGGTTGTAGATGTCTAGTCTCCTTTACGGCTCTAATCTGATAGTGGTAGTGGGGTGGTAGATGTCTAGTCTCCTTTATGGCTCTAATCTGATAGTGGTAGAATTCTAATCTCCTGTATGGCTCTAATCTGATAGTGGAAGTGAGGCAGTAGATGTCTAGGCTCCCTTTTTGCTCTAATCTGATAGTGGTAGTGGGGTTGTAGATGTCTAGTCTCCCTCATGGCTCTAATCTGATAGTGGTAGTGGGGTGGAATGTGTCTAGTATCCCTTATGGCTGTAATCTGATAGTGGTATTTGGGTGGTAGATGTCTAGTCTCCCTCATGGCTCTAATCTTATAGTGGTAGTGGGGTGGTATGTGTCTAGTATCCCTTATGGCTATAATCTGACAGTGGTAATGGTGTGGTAGATGCCTAGGCTCCCTTTTTGCTCTAATCTGATAGTGGTAGTGGGGTGGTAGATGTCTAGTCTCCTTTACGGCTCTAATCGGATAGTGGTAGTGGGGTGGTATGTGTCTAGTATCCCTTATGGCTATAATCTGACAGTGGTAATGGTGTGGTAGATGCCTAGGCTCCCTTTTGGCTCTAATCTGTTAGTGGTAGTGGGGTGGTAGATGTCTAGTATCCCTTATGGCTCTAATCTGATAATGGTATATGGGTGGTAGATGTCTAGTCTCCTTTATGGCTCTAATATGATAGTGGTAGTGGGGTGGTAGAAGTCTAGACTCCTTAATGGCTCTAATCTGATAGTGGTAGTGGGGTTGTAGATGTCTAGTCTCCTTTATGGGTCTAGTCTGATAGTGGTAGTGGGGTGGTAGATGTCTAGACTCCCTTACGGATCTATTCTGGTGGTGGTAGATGCCTATTCTCTCTTATGGCTCTAATCTGACAGTGGTAGATGTCTAGTCTCCCGTATGGCTCTAATCTGATAGTGGTAGATGTCTAGTCTCCTTTATGGCTCTAATCTGATAGTGGTAGTGGGGTGGTATGTTTCTAGTATCCCTTATGGCTGTAATCTTATAGTGGTATTTGGGTGGTAGATGTCTAGTATCCCTTATGGCTGTAATCTGATAGTGGTATTTGGGTGGTAGATGTCTAGTCTCCTTTACGGCTCTAATCGGATAGTGGTAGTGGGGTGGTAGATGTCTAGTCTCCTTTATGGGTCTAATCTGATAATGGTAGTGGGGTGGTAGATATCTAGTCTCCCTCATGGCTCTAATCTGATAGTGGTAGTGGGTTGGTATGTGTCTAGTACACCTTATGGCTCTAATATGTTAGTTGTAGTGGGTTGGAAGATGTCTAGTCTCCCTTATGGCTGTAATCTGGTAGTGGTATTTGGGTGGTAGATGCCTAGGCTCCTTTACGGCTCTAATCGGATAGTGGTATTGGGGTGGTATGTGTCTAGTATCCCTTATGGCTCTAATCTGATAGTGGTAGTGGGTTGGAAAATGTCTAGTATCCCTTATGGCACTAATCAGATAGTGGTAGTGGGGTGGTATGTGTCTAGTATCCGTTATGGCTCTAATCTGATAGTGGTAGTGGGGTGGTAGATGTCTAGTCTCCTTTACGCTCTTATCTGATAGTGGTATTTGGGTGGTAGATGTCTAGTATCCCTTACGGCTCTAATCTGATAGTGGTAGTGGGTTGGAAGATGTCTAGTCTCCCTTATGGCTGTAATCTGATAGTGGTATTTGGGTGGTAGATGTCTAGTATCCCTTATGTCTCTAACCTGATAGTGGTAGTGGGGTGGTAGATGTCTAGTCTCCTTTACGGCTATAATCGGATAGTAGTAGTGGGGTGGTAGGTATCTAGTCTCCTTTATGGGTCTAATCTGATAGTGGTAGTGGGTTGGTATGTGTCTAGTATACCTTATGGCTCTAATCTGTTAGTTGTAGTGGGTTGGAAGATGTCTAGTCTCCCTTATGGCTGTAATCTGGTAGTGGTATTTGGGTGGTAGATGCCTAGGCTCCTTTACGGCTCTAATCGGATAGTGGTATTGGGGTGGTATGTGTCTAGTATCCCTTATGGCACTAATCAGATAGTGGTAATAGTGTGGTAGATACCTAGGCTCTCTTATGGCTCTAATCTGATAGTGGTAGTGGGGTGGTATGTGTCTAGTATCCGTTATGGCTCTAATCTGATAGTGGTAGTGGGGTGGTAGATGTCTAGTCTCCTTTATGGCTCTAATCTGATAGTGGTAGAATTCTAATCTCCTTTATGGCTCTAATCTGATAGTGGTAGTGGGGTAGTAGATGTCTAGGCCCCCTTTTTGCTCTAATCTGATAGGGGTTGTGGGGTGGTAGATGTCAAGTCTCCCTTATGGCTCTAATCCGATAGTGGTAATGGTGTGGTAGATCCCTAGGCTCCCTTTTTGCTACACTCTGATAGTGGTAGTGGGGTGATATGTGTCTAGTATACCTTATGGCTCTAATCTGATAGTGGTAGTGGGTTGGAAGATGTCTAGTATCCCTTATGGCTCTAATCTGATAATGGTATATCGGTGGTAGATGTCTAGTCTCCTTTATGGCTCTAATATGATAGTGGTAGTGGGGTGGTAGAAGTCTAGACTCCTTAATGGCTCTAATCTGATAGTGGTAGTGGGGTTGTAGATGTCTAGTCTCCCTTATGGCTCTAATCCGATAGTGGTAATGGTGTGGTAGATCCATAGGCTCCCTTTTTGCTCTACTCTGATAGTGGTAGTGGGGTGATATGTGTCTAGTATACCTTATGGCTCTAATCTGATAGTGGTAGTGGGTTGGAAGATGTCTAGTCTCCCTTATGGCTGTAATCTGATAGTGGTATTTGGGTGGTAGATGTCTAGTATCCCTTATGGCTCTAATCTGATAGTGGTAGTGGGGTGGTAGATGTCTAGTCTCCTTTACGGCTCTAATCGGATAGTGGTAGTGGGGTGGTAGGTGGCTAGTCTCCTTTATGGGTCTAATCTGATAGTGGTAGTGGGGTGGTATGTGTCTAGTCTCCCTCATGTCTCTAATCTGATAGTGGTAGTGGGTTGGTATGTGTCTAGTATACCTTATGGCTCTAATCTGTTAGTTGTAGTGGGTTGGAAGATGTCTAGTCTCCCTTATGGCTGTAATCTGGTAGTGGTATTTGGGTGGTAGATGCCTAGGCTCCTTTACGGCTCTAATAGGATATTGGTATTGGGGTGGTATGTGTCTAGTATCCCTTATGGCTCTAATCTGATAGTGGTAGTGGGTTGGAAGATGCCTAGTATCCCTTATGGCTCTAATCCGATAGTGGTAATGGTGTGGTAGATGCATAGGCTCCCTTTTTGCTCTAATCTGATAGTGGTAGTGGGGTTGTAGATGTCTAATCTCCTTTATGGGTCTAGTCTGATAGTGGTAGTGGGGTGGTAGATGTCTAGTCTCCCTTATGGCTCTAATCTGATAGTGGTAATGGTGTGGTAGATGCCTATGCTCCCTTTTTTGCTCTAATCTGATAGTGGTAGTGGGGTGGTAGATGACTAGTCTCCTTTACGGCTCTATTTGGATAATTGTATAGGGGTGGTAGATGTCTAGTCTCCCTTATGGCTCCAATCTGATAGTGGTAGTGGGGTGGAAGATTTCTAGTACCCCTTATTGGCTCTAATCGGATAGTGGTATATGTCTATTCTACTTTATGGCTCTAATCTGATTGTGGTTGTGGGGTGGTAGATGTCTAGTCTCCTTTACGGCTCTAATCGGATAGTGGTAGTGGGGTGGTAGATGTCTAGTCTCCTTTATGGGTCTAATCTGATAGTGGTAGTGGGGTGGTAGATGTCTAGTCTCCCTCATGGCTCTAATCTGATAGTGGTAGTGGGTTGGTATCTGTCTAGTATACCTTATGGCTCTAATCTGTTAGTTGTAGTGGGTTGGAAGATGTCTAGTCTCCCTTATGGCTGTAATCTGGTAGTGGTATTTGGGTGGTAGATGCCTAGGCTCCTTTACGGCTCTAATCGGATAGTGGTATTGGGGTGGTATGTGTCTAGTATCCCTTATGGCTCTAATCTGATCGTGGTAGTGGGGTTGTAGATGTCTAGTCTCCTTTATGGGTCTAGTCTGATAGTGGTTGTGGGGTGGTAGATGTCAAGTCTCCTTATGGCTCTAATCCGATAGTGGTAATGGTGTGGTAGATCCCTAGGCTCCCTTTTTGCTCCACTCTGATAGTGGTAGTGGGGTGATATGTGTCTAGTATCCCTTATGGCTCTAATCTGATAGTGGTAGTGGGGTGGTAGATGTCTAGTCTCCTTTACGGCTCTAATCGGATAGTGGTAGTGGGGTGGTTGGTGTCTAGTCTCCTTTATGGGTCTAATCTGATAGTGGTAGTGGGGTGGTATGTGTCTAGTCTCCCTCATGGCTCTAATCTGATAGTGGTAGTGGGTTGGTATGTGTCTAGTATACCTTATGGCTCTAATCTGTTAGTTGTAGTGGGTTGGAAGATGTCTAGTCTCCCTTATGGCTGTAATCTGGTAGTGGTATTTGGGTGGTAGATGCCTAGGCTCCTTTACGGCTCTAATAGGATATTGGTATTGGGTTGGTATGTGTCTAGTATCCCTTATGGCTCTAATCTGATAGTGGTAGTGGGTTGGAAGATGCCTAGTATCCCTTATGGCTCTAATCCGATAGTGGTAATGGTGTGGTAGATGCATAGGCTCCCTTTTTGCTCTAATCTGATAGTGGTAGTGGGGTTGTAGATGTCTAATCTCCTTTATGGGTCTAGTCTGATAGTGGTAGTGGGGTGGTAGATGTCTAGTCTCCCTTATGGCTCTAATCTGATAGTGGTAATGGTGTGGTAGATGCCTATGCTCCCTTTTTGCTCTAATCTGATAGTGGTAGTGGGGTGGTAGATGTCTAGTCTCCTTTACGGCTCTATTTGGATAATTGTATAGGTGTGGTAGATGTCTAGTCTCCCTTATGGCTCCAATCTGATAGTGGTATATGTCTATTCTACTTTATGGCTCTAATCTGATTGTGGTTGTGGGGTGGTAGATGTCTAGTCTCCTTTACGGCTCTAATCGGATAGTGGTAGTGGGGTGGTAGATGTCTAGTCTCCTTTATGGGTCTAATCTGATAGTGGTAGTGGGGTGGTAGATGTCTAGTCTCCCTCATGGCTCTAATCTGATAGTGGTAGTGGGTTTGGTATCTGTCTAGTATACCTTATGGCTCTAATCTTTTAGTTGTAGTGGGTTGGAAGATGTCTAGTCTCCCTTATGGCTGTAATCTGGTAGTGGTATTTGGGTGGTAGATGCCTAGGCTCCTTTACGGCTCTAATCGGATAGTGGTATTGGGGTGGTATGTGTCTAGTATCCTTATGGCTCTAATCTGATAGTGGTAGTGGGGTGGTATGTGTCTAGTATCCGTTATGGCTTAAATCTGATCGTGGTAGTGGGGTTGTAGATGTCTAGTCTCCTTTATGGGTCTAGTCTGATAGTCGTAGTGGGGTGGTAGATGTCTAGACTCCCTTAAGGATCTAATCTGGTGGTGGTAGATATCTAGTCTTCCTTATGGCTCTATTTGGATAATTGTATAGGGGTGGTAGATGTCTAGTCTCCCGTATGGCTCCAATCTGATAGTGGTAGTGGGGTGGAAGATTTCTAGTCCCCCTTATTGGCTCTAATCGGATAGTGGTTTATGTCTATTCTACTTTATGGCTCTAATCTGATTGTGGTTGTGTTGTGGTAGATGTCTAACTGTCCACAATGTTCATTTTCATCTCAAATAGACAGCACAGCAAAAATTGGACATCCAGAGTGCATCAAACATGATTTAGAGCTTGTTTATGGAAACACTTTTTTTGTATTTCAATGTTCAACTTGCTGACAACTGTCCACAATGTTCATTTCATCTCAAATAGACAGCACAGCAAAATTGGACATCCAGAGTGCATCAAACATGATTTAGAGCTTGTCTATGAAAAACACTTTTTTGTATTTCAATGTTTCAACTTGCTGACAACTGTCCACAATGTTCATTTCATCTCAAATAGACAGCACAGCAAAACTTTGGACATCCAGAGTGCATCAAACATGATTTAGAGCTTGTCTATGGAAAAACACTTTTTTATTTCAATGTTTCAACTTGCTGACAAACTGTCCACAATGTTCATTTCATCTCAAATAGACAGCACAGCAAAAATTGGACATCCAGAGTGCATCAAACATGATTTAGAGCTTGTTTATGGAAAAACACTTTTTTGTATTTCAATGTTTCAACTTGCTGAAAACTGTCCACAATGTTCATTTCATCTCAAATAGACAGCACAGCAAAAATTGACATCCAGAGTGCATCAAACATGATTTAGAGCTTGTCTATGAAAAACACTTTTTTTGTATTTCAATGTTTCAACTTGCTGAAAACTGTCCACAATGTTCATTTCATCTCAAATAGACAGCACAGCAAAAATTGGACATCCAGAGTGCATCAAACATGATTTAGAGCTTGTCTATGGAAAAACACTTTTTTTGTATTTCAATGTTTCAACTTGCTGACAACTGTCCACAATGTTCATTTCATCTCAAATAGACAGCACAGCAAACTTTGGACATCCAGAGTGCATCAAACATGATTTAGAGCTTGTTTATGGAAAAACACTTTTTTTGTATTTCAATGTTTCAACTTGCTGAAAACTGTCCACAATGTTCATTTCATCTCAAATAGACAGCACAGCAAAATTGGACATCCAGAGTGCATCAAACATGATTTAGAGCTTGCATCAAACATGATTTAGAGCTTGTCTTATGGAAAAACACTTTTGTATTTCAATGTTTCAACTTGCTGACAACTGTCCACAATGTTCATTTCATCTCAAATAGACAGCACAGCAAAATTGGACATCCAGAGTGCATCAAACATGATTTAGAGCTTGTCTATGGAAAAACACTTTTTTTATTTCAATGTTTCAACTTGCTGACAACTGTCCACAATGTTCATTTCATCTCAAATAGACAGCACAGCAAAAATTGGACATCCAGAGTGCATCAAACATGATTTAGAGCTTGTTCTATGGAAAAACACTTTTTTTTGTATTTCAATGTTTCAACTTGCTGACAACTGTCCACAATGTTCATTTCATCTCAAATAGACAGCACAGCAAACTTGGACATCCAGAGTGCATCAAACATGATTTAAGAGCTTGTCTATGGGAAAAACACTTTTTTTTGTATTTCAATGTTTCAACTGGCTGAAAACTGTCCACACTGTTCATTCCTCTCACATAGACAGCACATCAATATTGGACATCCAGAGTGCATCAAACATGATTTAGAGCTTGTCTATGGAAAAAACACTTTTTTTTTGTACTTCATGTTTCAACTGCTGAAAACTGTCCACAATGTTCATTTCATCTCAAATAGACAGCACAGCAAAATTGGACATCCAGAGTGCATCAAACATGATTTAGAGCTTGTCTATTGGAAAACCACTTTTTCTGTATTTCAATGTTCAACTTGCTGACAACTGTCCACAATGTTCATTTCATCTCAAATCAGACAGCACAGCAAAATTGGACATCCACGAGGCATCAAACATGATTTAGAGCTTGTCTAGGAAAAACTCTTTTTTTTGTATTTCAATGTTTCAACTTGCTGACAACTGTCCACAATGTTCATTCATCTCAATAGACAGCACAGCCAAACTTTGGACATCCAGAGTGCATCAAACATGATTTAGAGCTTGTCTATGGCAAAAACACTTTTTTTGTATTTCAATGTTTCAACTTGCTGACAAACTGTCCACAATGTTCATTTCATCTCAAATAGGACAGCACAGCAAAACTTTGGACATCCAGAGGCATCAAATGATTTAGAGCTTGTTTATGGAAAAAAACACTTTTTTTGTATTTCATATGTTTCAAACTTGCTGACAAACTGTCCACAATGTTCATTTCATCTCAAATAGACAGCACAGCAAAATTGGACATCCAGAGTGCATCAAACATGATTTAGAGCTGTCTATGGAAAAACACTTTTTTGTATTTCAATGTTTCAACTGTGCTACAACTGTCCACAATGTTCATTTCATCTCAATAGACTAGCACAGCAAACTTTGGACATCCAGAGTGCATCAACATGATTTAGAGCTTGTCTATGGAAAAACACTTCTTTTTTTGTATTTCAATGTTTCAACTTGCTGAAAACTGTCCACAATGTTCATTTCATCTCAAATAGACAGCACAGCAAACATTGGACATCCAGAGTGCATCAAACATGATTTAGAGCTTGTCTAGTGGAAAACAGGCTTATTTCTGTATTTCAATGTTGCAACTTGCTGAAACTGTCCACAATGTTCATTTCATCTCAAATAGGACAGCACAGCAAACTTTGGACATCCAGAGTGCATCAAACGATGATTTAGAGCTTGTCTATGGAAAAACACTTTTTTTGTATTTCAATGTTTCAACTTGCTGACAACTGTCACAATGTAATTTCCTCTCAAATAGACAGCACAGCAAAAATTGGACATCCAGAGTGCATTCAAACATGATTTAGAGCTTGTCTATGGAAAAACACTTTTTGTATTTCAATGTTTCAACTTGCTGAAAACTGTCCACAATGTTCATTTCATCTCAAATAGACAGCACAGCAAAACTTGGACATCCAGAGTGCATCAAACATGATTTAGAGCTGTCTATGGAAAAACACTTTTTTGTGTATTCAATGTTTCAACTTGCTGACAACTGTCCACAATGTTCATTTCATCTCAATAGACAGCACAGCAACTTTGGAATCCAGAGTGCATCAAACATGATTAGAGCTTGTCTATGGAAAAACACTTTTTTGTATTTCAATGTTTCAACTTGCTGAAAACTGTCACAATGTCATTTCATCTCAAATAGACAGCACAGCAAAAATTGGACATCCAGAAGTGCTATCAAACATGATTTAGAGCTTGTGTCTATGGAAAAAACACTTTTTTTTGTATTTCAATGTTTCAACTTGCTGACAACTGTCCACAATGTTCATTTCATCTCAAATAGACAGCACAGCAAAATTGGACATCCAGAGTGCATCAAACATGATTTAGAGCTTGTCTATGGAAAAACACTTTTTTTGTATTTCAATGTTTCAACTTGCTGAAAACTGTCCACAATGTTCATTTCATCTCAAATAGACAGCACAGCAAAACTTGGACATCCAGAGTGCATCAAACATGATTTAGAGCTTGTTTATGAAAAAACACTTTTTTTTGTATTTCAATGTTTCAACTTGCTGAAAACTGTCCACAATGTTCATTTCATCTCAAATAGACAGCACAGCAAAAATTGGACATCCAGAGTGCATCAAACATGATTTAGAGCTTGTCTATGGAAAAACACTTTTTTTGTATTTCAATGTTTCAACTTGCTGAAAACTGTCCACAATGTTCATTTCATCTCAAATAGACAGCACAGCAAAATTGGACATCCAGAGTGCATCAAACATGCATTTTAGAGCTTGTCTATGGAAACAACACTGTTTTTGTATTTCAATGTTTCAACTTGCATGAAACTGTCCACAATGTTCATTTCATCTCCAAAGTAGACAGCACCAGCCCAAATTTGGACATTCCAGAGTGCATCAAACATGATTTAGAGCTTGTCTATGGAAAACACTTTTTTGTATTCAATGTTTCAACTTGCTGAAACTGTCCACAATGTTCATTTCATCTCAAATAGACAGCACACAAACTTGGACATCCAGAGTGCATTCAAACAATGATTTAGAGCTGTTGATGGAAAACACTTTTTTTTTGTATTTCAATGTTTCAACTTGCTGAAAACTGTCCACAATGTTCATTTCATCTCATAAATAGACGCACACAACAATTGGACATCCAGAGTGCATCAAACATGATTTAGAGCTTGTCTATGGAAAAACACTTTTTTTGTATGTATTCAATGTTTCAACTTGTGACAAATGTCCACAATGTTCATTTCATCTCAAATAGACAGCACAGCAAAATTGGACATCCAGAGTGCATCAAACATGATTTAGAGCTTGTCTATGGAAAAACACTTTTTTTGTATTTCAATGTTTCAACTTGCTGACAACTGTCCACAATGTTCATTTCATCTCAATAGACAGCACAGCAAAATTTGGACATCCAGAGTGCATCAAACATGATTTAGAGCTTGTCTATGGAAAAACACTTTTTTTCTGTATTTCAATGTTTCAACCTTGCTGAAAAACTGTCCACATGTTCATTTCATCTCAAATAGACAGCACAGCAAAATTGGGACATCCAGAGTGCATCAAACATGATTTAGAGCTTGTCTATGGAAAACACTTTTTTGTATTTTCAATGTTTCAACTTGCTGACAAACTGTCCACAATGTTCATTTCATCTCAAATAGACAGCACAGCAAAATTTGGAATCCAGAGTGCATCAAACATGATTTAGAGCTTGTCTATGGAAAAACACTTTTTTTTGTATTTCAATGTTTCAACTTGCTGACAACTGTCCACAATGTTCATTTCATCTCAATAGACAGCACAGCAAACTTGGACATCCAGAGTGCATCAAACATGATTTAGAGCTTGTCTATTGGAAAAACACTTTTTTTGTATTTCAATGTTTCAACTTGCTGACAAACTGTCCACAATGTTCATTTCATCTCAAATAGACAGCACAGCAAACTTTGGACATCCAGAGTGCATCAAACATGATTTAGAGCTTGTCTATGGAAAACACTTTTTTTGTATTTCAATGTTTCAACTTGCTGACAACTGTCCACAATGTTCATTTCATCTCAAATAGACAGCACAGCAAACTTGGACATCCAGAGTGCATCAAACATGATTTAGAGCTTTGTCTATGGAAAAACACTTTTTTTGTATTTCAATGTTTCAACTTGCTGACAAACTGTCCACAATGTTCATTTCATCTCAAATAGACAGCACATCAATAATTGGACATCCAGAGGCATCAAACATGATTTAGAGCTTGTCTATGAAAAACACTTTTTTGTATTTCAATGTTTCAACTTGCCTGACAACTGTCCACAATGTTCATTTCATACTCAAATAGACATCACAGCAAAAATTGGACATCCAGAGTGCATCAAACATGATTAGAGCTTGTCTATGGAAAAACACTTTTTTGTATTTCAATGTTTCAACTGCTGACAAACTGTCCACCACTGTTAATTTCCTCTCAAATAGACAGCACATCCAAAATTGGACATCCAGAGTGCATCAAACATGATTTAGAGCTTGTTATGGAAAAACACTTTTTTTGTATTTCAATGTTTCAACTCTGCTGAAAACTGTCCACAATGTTCATTTTCATCTCAAATAGACAGCACAGCAAAATTGGACATCCAGAGGCATCAAACATGATTTAGAGCTTGTTTATGGAAAACACTTTTTTTGTATGTTCAATGTTCAACTTGCTGACAACTGTCCACAATGTTCATTTCATCTCATAATAGACAGCACAGCAAAATTGGACATCCAGAGTGCATCAAACATGATTTAGAGCTTGTCTATGGAAAAACACTTTTTTTGTATTTCAATGTTTCAACTTGCTGACAACTGTCCACAATGTTCATTTCATCTCAAATAGACAGCACAGCAAACTTGGACATCCAGAGTGCATCAAACATGATTTAGAGCTTGTCTATGGAAAAACACTTTTTTTGTATTTCAATGTTTCAACTTGCTGACAACTGTCACAATGTTCATTTCATCTCAAATAGACAGCACAGCAAAACTTGGACATCCAGAGTGCATCAAACATGATTTAGAGCTTGTCTATGGAAAAACACTTTTTTTTGTATTTCAATGTTTCAACTTGCTGACAAACTGTCCACAATGTTCATTTCATCTCAAATAGACAGCACAGCAAAAATTGGACATCCAGAGTGCATCAAACATGATTTAGAGCTTGTCTATGGAAAAACACTTGATTTTGTATTTCAATGTTGCAACTTGCTGAAAACTGTCCACAATGTTCATTTCATCTCAAATAGACAGCACATCAAAATTGGACATCCAGAGTGCATCAAACATGATTTAGAGCTTGTCTATGGAAAAACACTTTTTTTGTATTTCAATGTTTCAACTTGCTGACAACTGTCCACAATGTTCATTTCATCTCAAATAGACAGCACAGCAAACTTTGGACATCCAGAGTGCATCAAACATGATTTAGAGCTTGTTATGGAAAAACACTTTTTTTTGTATTTCAATGTTTCAACTTGCTGAAAACTGTCCACAATGTTCATTTCATCTCAAATAGACAGCACAGCAAAATTGGACATCCAGAGTGCATCAAACATGATTTAGAGCTTGTCTATGGAAAAACACTTTTTTGTATTTCAATGTTTCAACTTGCTGACAACTGTCCACAATGTTCATTTCATCTCAAATAGACAGCACAGCAAACTTTGGACATCCAGAGTGCATCAAACATGATTTAGAGCTTGTTATGGAAAAACACTTTTTTTGTATTTCAATGTTTCAACTTGCTGAAAACTGTCCACAATGTTCATTTCATCTCAAATAGACAGCACAGCAAAAATTGGACATCCAGAGTGCATCAAACATGATTTAGAGCTTGTCTATGGAAAAACACTTTTTTTGTATTTCAATGTTTCAACTTGCTGACAACTGTCCACAATGTTATTTCATCTCAAATAGACAGCACAGCAAAACTTTGGACATCCAGAGTGCATCAAACATGATTTAGAGCTTGTCTATGGAAAAACACTTTTTTTGTATTTCAATGTTTCAACTTGCTGACAAACTGTCCACAATGTTCATTTCATCTCAAATAGACAGCACAGCAAAATTGGACATCCAGAGTGCATCAAACATGATTTAGAGCTTGTTTATGAAAAAACACTTTTTTTGTATTTCAATGTTTCAACTTGCTGAAAACTGTCCACAATGTTCATTTCATCAAAATAGACAGCACAGCAAAAATGGACATCCAGAGTGCAATCAAACATGATTTAGAGCTTGTTTATGGGGAAAAGTGCTTACTGTTCATGTATTCCACAATGTTTCAACTTGCTGACAAACTGAACCACAATGTTCATTCATCTCAAATAAACAAGCAGCATGGAAAAAGCAAAAATTGACATCCAGAGTGCACAAACACATGATTTACAGCTTGCCTAGTGACCAAACACATTTTTTATAAAGTATTTCAATGTTTCAACTTGCTGAACTGTCCACAATGTTCATTCTCAAAATAGACAGCACAGCAAAATTGGACATCCAGAGTGCATCAAACATGATTTAGAGCTTGTCTATGGAAAAACACTTTTTTTGTATTTCAATGTTCAACTTGCTGACAACTGTCCACAATGTTCATTTCATCTCAAATAGACAGCACAGCAAAACTTTGGACATCCAGAGTGCATCAAACATGATTTAGAGCTTGTCTTATGAGAAAAAACACTTTTTTTGTATTCAATGTTGCAACTTGCTGAAACAAACTGTCCACAATGTTCATTTCATCTCAAATAGACAGCACAGCAAAAATTGGACATCCAGAGTGCATCAAACATGATTTAGAGCTTGTCTATGGAAAAAACACTTTTTTTGTATTTCAATGTTTCAACTTGCTGAAAACTGTCCACAATGTTCATTTTCATCTCAAATAGACAGCACAGCAAACTTTGGACATCCAGAGTGCATCAAACATGATTTAGAGCTTGTCTATGGAAAAACACTTTTTTTGTATTTCAATGTTTCAACTTGCTGACAAACTGTCCACAATGTTCATTTCATCTCAAATAGACAGCACAGCAAAAATTGGACATCCAGAGTGCATCAAACATGATTTAGAGCTTGTCTATGGAAAAACACTTTTTTGTATTTCAATGTTTCAACTTGCTGACAACTGTCCACAATGTTCATTTCATCTCAAATAGACAGCACAGCAAACTTTGACATCCAGAGTGCATAAAAACATGATTTAGAGCTTGTTTATGAAAAAACACTTTTTTTGTATTTCAATGTTTCAACTTGCTGAAAACTGTCCACAATGTTCATTAATCTCAAATAGACAGCACAGCAAAAATTGACATCCAGAGTGCATCAAACATGATTTAGAGCTTGCATCAAACATGATTTAGAGCTTGTCTATGGAAAAACATTTTGTATTTCAATGTTTCAACTTGCTGAAAACTGTCCACAATGTTCATTTCATCTCAAATAGACAGCACAGCAAAATTGGACATCCAGAGTGCATCAAACATGATTTAGAGCTTGTCTATGAAAAACACTTTTTTGTATTTCAATGTTTCAACTTGCTGACAACTGTCCACAATGTTCATTTCATCTCAAATAGACAGCACAGCAAAATTGGACATCCAGAGTGCATCAAACATGATTTAGAGCTTGTTTATGGAAAAACACTTTTTTGTATTTCAATGTTTCAACTTGCTGACAAAACTGTCCACAATGTTCATTTCATCTCAAATAGACAGCACAGCAAAAATTGGACATCCAGAGTGCATCAAACATGATTTAGAGCTTGTCTATGGAAAACACTTTTTTTTGTATTTCAATGTTTCAACTTGCTGAAAACTGTCCACAATGTTCATTTCATCTCAAATAGACAGCACAGCAAAACTTGGACATCCAGAGTGCATCAAACATGATTTAGAGCTTGTTTATGGAAAAACACTTTTTTTGTATTTCAATGTTTCAACTTGCTGAAAAACTGTCCACACGCCTGGTTCACCAACTACTTCTCTGATAGAGTTCAGTGTGTCAAATCGGAGGGTCTGCTGTCCGGACCTCTGGCAGTCTCTATGGGGGTGCCACAGGTTCAATTCTTGGACCGACTCTCTTCTCTGTATACATCAATGAGGTCGCTCTTGCTGCTGGTGAGTCCCTGATCCACCTCTACGCAGACGACACCATTCTGTATACTTCCGGCCCTTCTCTGGACACTGTGTTAACAACCCTCCAGGCAAGCTTCAATGCCATACAACTCTCCTTCCGTGGCCTCCAATTGCTCTTAAATACAAGTAAACTAAATGCATGCTCTTCAACCGATCGCTACCTGCACCTACCCGCCTGTCCAACATCACTACTCTGGACGGCTCTGACTTAGAATACGTGGACAACTACAAATACTTAGGTGTCTGGTTAGATTGTAAACTCTCCTTCCAGACCCATATCAAACATCTCCAATCCAAAGTTAAATCTAGAATTGGCTTCCTATTTCGCAACAAAGCATCCTTCACTCATGCTGCCAAACATACCCTTGTAAAACTGACCATCCTACCAATCCTCGACTTTGGCGATGTCATTTACAAAATAGCCTCCAATACCCTACTCAACAAATTGGATGCAGTCTATCACAGTGCAATCCGTTTTATCACCAAAGCCCCATATACTACCCACCATTGCGACCTGTACGCTCTCGTTGGCTGGCCCTCGCTTCATACTCGTCGCCAAACCCACTGGCTCCATGTCATCTACAAGACCCTGCTAGGTAAAGTCCCCCCTTATCTCAGCTCGCTGGTCACCATAGCATCTCCCACCTGTAGCACACGCTCCAGCAGGTATATCTCTCTAGTCACCCCCAAAACCAATTCTTTCTTTGGCCGCCTCTCCTTCCAGTTCTCTGCTGCCAATGACTGGAACGAACTACAAAAATCTCTGAAACTGGAAACACTTATCTCCCTCACTAGCTTTAAGCACCAACTGTCAGAGCAGCTCACAGATTACTGCACCTGTACATAGCCCACCTATAATTTAGCCCAAACAACTACCTCTTTCCCAACTGTATTTAATTTTAATTTATTTATTTATTTTGCTCCTTTGCACCCCATTATTTTTTTATTTCTACTTTGCTCATTCTTCCATTGCTAAACTACCATTCCAGTATTTTACTTGCTATATTGTATTTACTTTGCCATCATGGCCTTTTTTGCCTTTACCTCCCTTCTCACCTCATTTGCTCACAATGTATATAGACTTGTTTATACTGCATTATTGACTGTATGTTTGTTTTTACTCCATGTGTAACTCTGTGTCGTTTTATCTGTCGAACTGCTTTGCTTTATCTTGGCCAGGTCGCAATTGTAAATGAGAACTTGTTCTAGTCTCCCGTATGGCTGTAATCTGATAGTGGTATTTGGGTGGTAGATGTGTAGTATCCCTTATGGCTCTAATCCGATAGTGGTATTTGGGTGGTAGATGTCTAGTATCCCTTATGGCTCTAATCCGATAGTGGTAATGGGGTGTTAGATGCATAGGCTCCCTTTTTGCTCTAATCTGATATTGGTAGTGGGGTGGTAGATGTCTAGTCTCCTTTACGGCTCTAATCTGATAGTGGTAGTGGGGTGGTAGATGTCTAGTCTCCTTTATGGCTTTAATCTGATAGTGGTAGAATTCTAATCTCCTTTATGGCTCTAATCTGATAGTGGTAGTGGGGTTGTAGATGTCTAGTCTCCCTCATGGCTCTAATCTGATAGTGGTAGTGGGTTGGTAGATGTCTAGTCTCCCTTATGGCTGTAATCTGATAGTGGTATTTGGGTGGTAGATGTCTAGTTTCCCTTCTGGCTCTAATCTGACAGTGGTAGTGGGTTGGAAGATGTCTAGTTTCCCTTATGGCTGTAATCTGATAGTGGTGTTTGGGTGGTAGATGTCTAGTCTCCTTTACGGCACTAATCGGATAGTGGTAGTGGGGTGGTAGATGTCTAGTCTCCTTTACGGCTCTAATCGGATAGTGGTAGTGGGGTGGTAGATGTCTAGTCTCCTTTATGGGTCTAATCTGATAGTGGTAGTGGGGTGGTAGATGTCTAGGCTCCCTCATGGCTCTAATCTGATAGTGGTAGAGGGTTGGTATGTGTCTAGTATACTTTATGGCTCAAATCTGTTAGTTGTAGTGGGTTGGAAGATGTCTAGTCTCCCTTATGGCTGTAATCTGGTAGTGGTATTTGGGTGGTAGATGCCTAGGCTCCTTTACGGCTCTAATCGGATAGTGGTATTGGGGTAGTATGTGTCTAGTATCCCTTATGGCTCTAATCTGATAGTGGTAGTGGGTTGGAAAATGTCTAGTATCCCTTATGGCACTAATCAGATAGTGGTAATAGTGTGGTAGATACCTAGGCTCTCTTATGGCTCCAATCTGATAGTGGTAGTGGGGTGGTATGTGTCTACTATCCTTTATGGCTCTAATCTGATAGTGGTAGTGGGGTGGTAGATGTCTAGTCTCCTTTACGCTCTTATCTGATAGTGGTATTTGGGTGGTAGATGTCTAGTATCCCTTATGGCTCTAATCCGATAGTGGTAATGGTGTGGTAGATGCATAGGCTCCCTTTTTGCTCTAATCTGATATTGGTAGTGGGGTGGTAGATGTCTAGTCTCCTTTACGGCTCTAATCTGATAGTGGTAGAATTCTAATCTCCTTTATGGCTCTAATCTGATAGTGGTAGAATTCTAATCTCCTTTATGGCTCTAATCTGACAGTGGTAGTGGGGTAGTAGATGTCTAGGCTCCCTTTTTGCTCTAATCTGATAGTGGTATTTGGGTGGTAGATGTCTAGTTTCCCTTCTGGCTCTAATCTGATAGTGGTAGTGGGTTGGAAGATGTCTAGTTTCATTTATGGCTGTAATCTGATAGTGGTATTTGGGTGGTAGATGTCTAGTCTCCCTTATGACTGTAATCTGATAGTGGTATTTGGGTGGTAGATGTCTAGTATCCCTTATTGCTATAATCTGATAGTGGTAATGGTGTGGTAGATGCCTAGGCTCCCTTTTTGATCTAATCTGATAGTGGTAGTGGGGTTGTAGATGTCTAGTCTCCTTTACGCTCTTATCTGATAGTGGTATTTGGGTGGTAGATGTCTAGTATCCCTTATGGCTCTAATCTGATAGTGGTATTTGGGTGGTAGATGTCTAGTCTCCCATATGGCTCTAATCTGGTAGTGGTAGATGTCTAGACTCCCTTGTGGCTCTAATATGATAGTGGTATTTGGGTGGTAGATGTCTAGACTCCCTTATGGCTCTAATTTGGTAGTGGTAGCTGTCTAGTCTAATTTATGGCTCTAATCTGATAGTGGTAGTGGGGTGGTAGATGTCTAGTCTCCTTTACGGCTCTAATCTGATAGTGGTAGTGGGCTGGAAGATTTCTAGTCTCCTTTACGACTCTAATCTGATAGTGGTAGATGTCTAATCTCCTTTACGGCTCTAATCGGATAGTGGTAGTGGGGTGGTAGATGTCTAGTCTCCTTTACGCTCTTATCTGATAGTGGTATTTGGGTGGTAGATGTCTAGTATCCCTTATGGATCTAATCTGATAGTGGTAATGGTGTGGTAGATGCATAGGCTCCCTTTTTGCTCTAATCTGATATTGGTAGTGGGGTGGTAGATGTCTAGTCTCCCTCATGGCTCTAATCGGATAGTGGTAGTGGGGTGGTATTTGTCTAGTATACCTTATGGCTCTAATCTGATAGTGGTAGTGGGTTGGAAGATGTCTAGCTCCCTTATGGCTGTAATCTGATAGTGGTATTTGGGTGGTAGATGTCTAGTTTCCCTTCTGGCTCTAATCTGATAGTGGTAGTGGGTTGGAAGATGTCTAGGTTCCCTTATGGCTGTAATCTGATAGTGGTGTTTGGGTGGTAGATGTCTAGTATCCCTTATGGCTCTAATCCGATAGTGGTAATGGTGTTGTAGATGCCTAGGCTCCCTTATGGCTCTAATATGATAGTGGTAGTGTGGTGGTATGTGTCTAGTATCCCTTATGGTTGTATTCTGATAGTGGTATTTGGGTGGTAGATGTCTAGTATCCCTTATGGCTCTAATCTGATAGCGGTAGTGGGGTGGTAGATGCCTAGTCTCCTTTACGGCACTAATCGGATAGTGGTAGTGGGGTGGTAGATGTCTAGTCTCCCTTATGGCTCTAATCTGATAGTGGTAGTGGGGTGGTATGTGTCTAGTATCCCTTATGGCTGTAATCTTATAGTGGTATTTTGGTGGTAGATGTCTAGTATCCCTTATGGCTCTAATCTGATAGTAGTAGTGGGGTGGTATGTGTCTAGTGTCCCTTATGGCTGTAATCTGATAGTGGTATTTGGGTGGCATATGTCTAGTCTCCTTTACGGCTCTAATCTGATAGTGGTAGTGGGTTGGAAGATGTCTAGTATCCCTTATGGCTATAATCTGATAGTGGTAATGGTGTGGTAGATGCCTAGGCTCCCTTTTTGCTCTAATCTGATAGTGGTAGTGGGGTGGTAGATGTCTAGTCTCCTTTACGGCTCTAATCGGATAGTGGTAGTGGGGTGGTAGATGTCTAGTCTCCTTTATGGGTCTAATCTGATAGTGGTAGTGGGGTGGTAGATGTCTAGTCTACCTCATGGCTATAATCTGATAGTGGTAGTGGGTTGGTATGTGTTTAGTATACCCTATGACTCTAATCTGTTAGTGGTAGTGGGTTGGTATGTGTCTAGTATCCCTTATGGCTGTAATCTGGTAGTGGTATTTGGGTGGTAGATGCCTAGGCTCCTTTACGGCTCTAATCGGATAGTGGTATTGGGGTGGTATGTGTCTAGAGTCCCTTATGGCTCTAATCTGATAGTGGTATTTGGGTGGTAGATGTCTAGTATCCCTTATGGCTCTAATCTGATAAGGGCTCAAATCTGATAGTGGTAGTGAGTAGGAAGATATCTAGTCTCCCTTACGGCACTACTCTGATAGTGGTAGAAGTTTAATCTCCTTTATGGCCCTAATCTGGTAGTGGTAGCTGTCTAGTGACTCTTATGGCTCTAATCTTATAAAGGTATAGGGTTGGTAGATGTCTAGTCTCCCCTATGGCTCTAATCTGATAGTGGTAGATTTCTAGACACCTTTATGACTCGAATCTGACAGTGGTAGTGGTGTGGTAGATGTCTAGAATCCCTTATGGCTCTAATCTGATAGCGGTAGATGTTTAATCTCCTTTATGGCTCTAATCTGATAGTGGTAGGGGGGATGGAAGATTTCTAGTCTCCCTTATGGGTCTCATCTGGTAGTGGTAGATGTCTAGTCTCCCTTATGGCTCTAATCTGATAATTGTAGAGGGGTGGTAGATGTCTAATCTCCTTTACGGCTCTAATCTGATAGTGGTAGTGGGTTGGAAGATGTCTAGTCTCCCTTATGGCTGTAATCTGATAGTGTTATTTGGGTGGTAGATGTCTAGTATCCCTTATGGCTATAATCTGATAGTGGTAATGGTGTGGTAGATGCCTAGGCTCCCTTTTTGCTCTAATCTGATAGTGGTAGTGGGGTGGTAGATGTCTAGTCTCCTTTACGGCTCTAATCGGATAGTGGTAGTGGGGTGGTAGATGTCTAGTCTCCTTTATGGGTCTAATCTGATAGTGGTAGTGGGGTTGGAGATGTCTAGTCTCCTTTATGGCTCTAATCTGGTAGTGGTAGATGTCTAGAGTCCCTTATGGCTCTAATCTGATAGTGCTAGATGTTTAGTCTCCCGTATGGCTCTAATCTGATAGTGGTTGCGGGGTGGAAGATGTCTAGTCTCCTTTATGGCTTAATCTGTGAGTGGTAGTGGGGTGGTAGATGTCTAGTGTCCTTTACGGCTCTAATCTGATAATGGCATATGTCTAATCTCCTTTATGGCTCTAATCTGATTGTGGTTGTGGGGTGGAAGATGTCCAGTCTCCTTTATGGCTCTAATCTGGTAGTGGTAGATGTCTAGTGTCCCTTATGGCTCTAATCTGATCATTGTATAGGGGTGGATGATGTCTAGTCTCCCTTATGGCTCTAATCTGATAGTGGTATAGGGGTGGTAGATGTCTAGTCTCCCTTATGGCTCTCATCTGGTAGTGGTAGATGTCTCGTCTCCTTTATGGCTCTAATCTGATATTGGTAGTGGGGTTGTAGATGTCTAGTCTCCTTTATGGCTCTAATCTGGTAGTGGTAGATGTCTAGTGTCCCTTATGGCTCTAATCTGGTAGTGGTAGATGTCTAGTCTCCTTTATGGCTCTAATCTGGTAGTGGTAGATGTCTAGTGTCCTTTATGGCTCTAATCTGATCGTGTCAGTGGGGTGGTAGATGTCTAGTCTCCCTTATGGCTCTAATCTGATAGTCGTAGATCTCTAGTCTCCTTTATGGCTTTAATCTAATAGTGGGAGTGGGGTGGTAGATGTCTAGTCTCCCTTATGGCTCTAATCTGGTAGTGACAGATGTCTAGTCTTATGGCTCCAATCTGATAGTGGTAGTGGGGTGGAAGATGTCTAGTCTCCCTTATGGCTCTCATCTGGTAGTGGTAGATGTCTCGTCTCCTTTATGGCTCTATTCTGATAGTGGTAGTGGGGTGTTAGATGTCTAGACTCCCTTATGGATCTAATCTGGTGGTGGTAGATATCTAGTCTCCCTTATGGCTCTAATCTGATAGTGGTAGTGGGGTGGTAGATGTCTAGACTCCCTTATGGATCTAATCTGGTGGTGGTAGATATCTAGTCTCCCTTATGGCTCTAATCGGATAGTGGTAGATGTCTCGTCTCCTTTATGGCTCTAATCTGATAGTGGTAGTGGGGTTGTAGATGTCTAGTCTCCTTTATGGCTCTAATCTGTAAGTGGTAGTGGGGTGTTAGAAGTCTAGACTCCCTAATGGCTCTAATCTGATAGTGGTAGTGGGGTGGTAGATGTCTAGTGTCCTTTACGGCTCTAATCTGATTGTGGTTGTTGGGTGGAAGATGTCCAGTCTCCCTTATGGCTCTAATCTGATAGTGGTAGATGTCTCATCTCCTTTATGGCTCTAATCTGGTAGTGGTAGATGTCTAGTGTCCCGTATGGCTCTAATCTGATCATTGTATAGGGGTGGTAGATGTCTAGTCTCCCTTATGGCTCTAATATGATAGTGGTAGATGTTTAGTCTCCCTTATGGCTCTAATCTGATAGTGGTAGTGGAGATGTAATAAATCTAGGCTCCCCTATGGCTCTCATCTGGTAGTGGTAGATGTATACCCTCCCTTATGGCTCTAATCTGATAGTGGTAGTGGGGTGGAAGATGTCTAGTCTCCCGTATGGCTCTAATCTGATAGTGGTTGCTGTCTAGTGTGCACTATGGCTCTAATCTGATAATGGTATAGGCATGGTAGATGTCTAGTCTCCCTTATGGCTCTAATCTTATATTGGTAGATCTCTAGTCTCCTTTATGGTTCTAATCTGATAGTGGTAGTGGGGTGGTAGATGTCTAGTCTTCTTTAAGGCTCTAATCTTATAGTGGCAAATGTCTAATCTCCTTTATGGCTGTAATCTGATTGTGGTTGTTGGGTGGTAGATGTCTAGTCTCCTTTATGGCTCTAATCTGATAATGGTAGTCGGGTGGTAGATGTCTAGACACCCTTATGCCCCTAATATAATAGTGGTAGATGTCTAGTCTCCCTTATGGCTCTAATCTGGTAGTGGCAGATGTCTAGTCTCCCTTATGGCTCTAATCTGATAATGGTAGTGGGGTTCTAGATGTCTAGTGTCCCTTATGGCTCTAATCTGATCATTGTTTAGGGGTGGTAGATGTCTAGTCTCCCTTATGGCTCTAATATGATAGTGGTAGATGTCTAGTCTCCCTTATGGCTTTAATCTGATAGTGGTAGATGTTTAGTCTCCCTTATGGCTCTAATCTGATAGTGGTAGTGGGGATGTAATAAATCTAGGCTCCCTTATGGCTCTCATCTGGTAGTGGTAGATGTATACCCTCCCTTATGGCTCTAATCTGATAGTGGTAGTGGGGTTGTAGATGTCTAGTCTCCCTTATCGATCTAATCTGGTGGTGGTAGATATCTAGTCTTACTTATGGCTCGAATCTGATAGTGGTAGTTGGGTGGTAGATGTATAGACTCCCTTATGGATCTAATCTGGTGGTGGTAGATGCCTATTCTCCCTTATGGCTTTAATCTGAAAGTGGTAGATGTCTAGTCTCTCTTATGGCTCTAATCTGATAATGGTAGTGGGGTGGTAGATGTCTAGTCTCCCTTATGGCTCTAATCTGGTGGTGGTAGATATCTAGTCTCCCTTATGGCTCTAATCTGATAGTGGTAGATGTCTCGTCTCCTTTATGGCTCTAATCTGATAGTGGTAGTGGGGTTGTAGATATCTAGTCTCCTTTATGGCTCTAATCTGTAAGTGCTAGTGGGGTGGTAGAAGTCTAGTATCCCTAATGGCTCTAATCTGATAGTGGTAGTGGGGTGGTTGATGTCTAGTGTCCTTTATGGCTCTAATCTGATAGTGGTTTATGTCTAATCTCCTTTATGGCTCTAATCTGATAGTGGCATATGTCTAATCTCCTTTATGGCTCTAATCTGGTAGAGGTAGTGGGGTTGTAGATGTCTAATCTCCTTTATGGCTCTAATCTGATAGTGGTATAGGGGTGGTAGATGTCTAGTCTCCCTTATGGCTCCAATCTGATAGTGGTAGTGGGGTTGTAGATGTCTAGTCTCCTTTATGGCTCTAATCCGATAGTGTTAGTGGGGTGGTAGGTGTCTAGACTCCCTTATAGCTCTAATCTGATAGTGGTAGTCGGGTGGTAGATGTTTGGTATCCCTTATGGCTCTAATCTGATAGTGGGAGTGGGGTGGTAGATCTCTAGTCTCCTTTATGGCTCTAATCTGATAGTGGTAGTGGGGTGGTAGATGTCTAGTCTCCTTTATGGCTCTAATCTGATAATGGTAGTCGGGTGGTAGATGTCTAGGACCCTTATGCCCCTAATATAATAGTGGTAGATGTCTAGTCTCCCTTATGGCTCTAATCTGGTAGTGGCAGATGTCTAGTCTCCCTTATGGCTCTAATCTGATAATGGTAGTGGGGTTGTAGATGTCTAGTGTCCCTTATGGCTCTAATCTGATCATTGTTTAGGGGTGGTAGATGTCTAGTCTCCCTTATGGCTCTAATATGATAGTGGTAGATGTCTAGTCTCCCTTATGGCTTTAATGTGATAGTGGTAGGGGTTTAGTCTCCCTTATGGCTCTAATCTGATAGTGGTAGTGGGGATGGAATAAATCTAGGCTCCCTTATGGCTCTCATCTGGTAGTGGTAGATGTATACCCTCCCTTATGGCTCTAATCTGATCGTGGTAGTGGGGTGGAAGAAGTCTAGTCTCCCGTATGGCTCTAATCTGATAGTGGTTGCTGTCTAGTGTCCACTATGGCTCTAATCTGATAATGGTATAGGAGTGGTAGATGTCTAGTCTCCCTTATGGCTCCAATCTGATAGTGGTAGTGGGGTTGTAGATGTCTAGTCTCCTTTATCAAATCAAATTCATTTATATAGCCCTTCGTACATCAGCTGATATCTCAAAGTGCTGTACAGAAACCCAGCCTAAAACCCCAAACAGCAAGCAATGCAGGTGTAGAAGCACGGTGGCTAGGAAAAACTCCCTAGAAAGGCCAATACCTAGGAAGAAACCTAGAGAGGAACCAGGCTATGTGGGGTGGCCAGTCCTCTTCTGGCTGTGCCGGGTGGAGATTATAACAGAACATGGCCAAGATGTTCAAATGTTCATAAATGACCAGCATGGTCAAATAATAATGAGGCAGAACAGTTGAAACTGGAGCAGCAGCACAGTCAGGTGCAAGTGGCTCTAATCTGGTAGTGGTAGATGTCTAGTTTCCCTTATGGCTCTAATCTGATAGTGGTAGATCTCTAGTCTCCTTTATGGTTCTAATCTGATAGTGGTAGTGGGGTGGTAGATGTCTAGTCTTCTTTAAGGCTCTAATCTGATAGTGGTAGTGGGGTGGTAGAAGTCTAGACTCCCTAATGGCTCTAATCTGATAGTGGTAGTGGGGGGGGGGGTAGATGTCTAGTGTCCTTTACGGCTCTAATCTGATAGTGGCATATGTCTAGTCTCCTTTATGGCTCTAATCTGGTAGAGGTAGTGGGGTTGTAGATGTCTAATCTCCTTTATGGCTCTAATCTGATAGTGGTATAGGGGTGGTAGATGTCTAGTCTCCCTTATGGCTCCAATCTGATAGTGGTAGTGGGGTTGTAGATGTCTAGTCTCCTTTATGGCTCTAATCCGATAGTGTTAGTGGGGTGGTAGGTGTCTAGACTCCCTTATAGCTCTAATCTGATAGTGGTAGTCGGGTGGTAGATGTTTGGTATCCCTTATGGCTCTAATCTGATAGTGGGAGTGGGGTGGTAGATCTCTAGTCTCCTTTATGGCTCTAATCTGATAGTGGTAGTGGGGTGGTAGATGTCTAGTCTCCTTTATGGCTCTAATCTGACAGTGGTATATGTCTATTCTCCTTAATGGCTCTAATCTGATTGTGGTTGTGGGTTGGTAGATGTCTAGTCTCCTTTATGGCTCTAATCTGATAATGGTAGTCGGGTGGTAGATGTCTAGGACCCTTATGCCCCTAATATAATAGTGGTAGATGTCTAGTCTCCCTTATGGCTCTAATCTGGTAGTGGCAGATGTCTAGTCTCCCTTATGGCTCTAATCTGATAATGGTAGTGGGGTTGTAGATGTCTAGTGTCCCTTATGGCTCTAATCTGATCATTGTTTAGGGGTGGTAGATGTCTAGTCTCCCTTATGGCTCTAATATGATAGTGGTAGATGTCTAGTCTCCCTTATGGCTTTAATGTGATAGTGGTAGGTGTTTAGTCTCCCTTATGGCTCTAATCTGATAGTGGTAGTGGGGATGGAATAAATCTAGGCTCCCTTATGGCTCTCATCTGGTAGTGGTAGATGTATACCCTCCCTTATGGCTCTAATCTGATAGTGGTAGTGGGGTGGAAGAAGTCTAGTCTCCCGTATGGCTCTAATCTGATAGTGGTTGCTGTCTAGTGTCCACTATGGCTCTAATCTGATAATGGTATAGGAGTGGTAGATGTCTAGTCTCCCTTATGGCTCCAATCTGATAGTGGTAGTGGGGTTGTAGATGTCTAGTCTCCTTTATCAAATCAAATTCATTTATATAGCCCTTCGTACATCAGCTGATATCTCAAAGTGCTGTACAGAAACCCAGCCTAAAACCCCAAACAGCAAGCAATGCAGGTGTAGAAGCACGGTGGCTAGGAAAAACTCCCTAGAAAGGCCAATACCTAGGAAGAAACCTAGAGAGGAACCAGGCTATGTGGGGTGGCCAGTCCTCTTCTGGCTGTGCCGGGTGGAGATTATAACAGAACATGGCCAAGATGTTCAAATGTTCATAAATTACCAGCATGGTCAAATAATAATGAGGCAGAACAGTTGAAACTGGAGCAGCAGCACAGTCAGGTGCAAGTGGCTCTAATCTGGTAGTGGTAGATGTCTAGTTTCCCTTATGGCTCTAATCTGATAGTGGTAGATCTCTAGTCTCCTTTATGGTTCTAATCTGATAGTGGTAGTGGGGTGGTAGATGTCTAGTCTTCTTTAAGGCTCTAATCTGATAGTGGTAGTGGGGTGGTAGAAGTCTAGACTCCCTAATGGCTCTAATCTGATAGTGGTAGTGGGGGGGGGTAGATGTCTAGTGTCCTTTACGGCTCTAATCTGATAGTGGCATATGTCTAATCTCCTTTATGGCTCTAATCTGATTGTGGTTGTGGGGTGGAAGATGTCTAGTCTCCTTTATGGCTCTAATCTGATAGTGGTAGATGTCTCGTCTCCTTTATGGCTCTAATCTGATAGTGGTAGTGGGGTGGAAGATGTCTAGACTCCCTCATGGCTCTAATCTGATAGTGGTAGATGTCTAGTCTCCTGTATGGCTCTAATCTGGTAGTGGTACTGGGGTGGTAGACGTCTAGAGTCCCTCATGGCTCTAATCTGATAGTGGTAGATGTCTCCTGTATGGCTCTAATCTGGTAGTGTTACTGGGGTGGTAGACATCTAGAGTCCCTTATGGATCTAATCTGGTGGTGGTAGTGGGGTGGTAGATGTCTAGTCTTCTTTAAGGCTCTAATCTGATAGTGGTAGTGGGGTGGTAGAAGTCTAGACTCCCTAATGGCTCTAATCTGATAGTGGTAGTGGGGGGTAGATGTCTAGTCTCCCTTATGGATCTAATCTGATAGTGGTAGATGTCTCGTCTCCTTTATGGCTCTAATCTGATAGTGGAAGTGGGGTGGAAGATGTCTAGGCTCCCTCATGGCTCTAATCTGATAGTGGTAGATGTCTCGTCTCCTTTATGGCTCTAATCTGATAGTGGTAGTGGGGTTGTAGATGTCTAGTCTCCTTTATGGCTCTAATCTGATAGTGTCAGTGGGGTGGTAGATGTCTAGTCTCCCTTATGGCTCTAATCTGATAGTGGTAGATCTCTAGTCTCCTTTATGGCTTTAATCTAAAAGTGGGAGTGGGGTGGTAGATGTCTAGTCTCCCTTATGGCTCTAATCTGGTAGTGACAGATGTCTAGTCTTATGGCTCCAATCTGATAGTGGTAGTGGGGTGGAAGATGTCTAGTCTCCCTTATGGCTCTAATCTGATAGTGGTAGATGTCTCGTCTCCTTAATGGCTCTAATCTGATAGTGGTAGTGGGGTGGTAGATGTCTAGACTCCCCTATGGATCTAATCTGGTGGTGGAAGATTTCTAGTCTTCCTTATGGATCCAATCTGATAGTGGTAGTGGGGTGGAAGATGTCTAGGCTCCCTTATGGCTTTAATCGGATAGTGGTAGATGTCTCGTCTCCTTTATGGCTCTAATCTGATAGTGGTAGTGGGGTTGTAGATGTCTAGTCTCCTTTATGGCTCTAATCTGATAGTGGTAGTGGGGTGATAGATGTCCAGTCTCCCTTATGGCTCTAATCTGAAAGTGGTAGATGTCTTTTCTCCCTTATGGCTCTATTCTGATAGTGGTAGCGGGGTGATAGATGTCTAGACCCCCTTATGGATCTAATCTGGTGGTGGTAGATATCTAGTCTTCCTTATGGATCCAATCTGATAGTGGTAGTGGGGTGGAAGATGTCTAGGCTCCCTTATGGCTTTAATCGGATAGTGGTAGATGTCTCGTCTCCTTTATGGATCTAATCTGATAGTGGTAGTGGGGTTGTAGATGTCTAGTCTCCTGTCTGGCTCTAATCTGATAGTGGTACTGGGGTGGTAGAAGTCTCGACTCCCTAATGGCTCTAATCTGATAGTGTTAGTGGGGATGGAATAAGTCTAGTCTCCGTTATGGCTCTCATCTGGTAGTGGTAGATGTATACCCTCCCTTATGGCTCTAATCTGATAGTGGTAGTTGGGTGGAAGATGTCTATTCTCCCGTATAGCTCTAATCTGATAGTGGTAGTGGGGTGGAAGATGTCTAGTCTCCCTTATGGCTCTAATCTGATAGTGGTAGTGGGGTGGTAGATGTCCAGTCTCCCTTATGGCTCTAATCTGAAAGTGGTAGATGTCTTTTCTCCCTTATGGCTCTATTCTGATAGTGGTAGCGGGGTGGTAGATGTCTAGACTCCCTTATGGATCTAATCTGGTGGTGGTAGATATCTAGTCTCCCTTATGTCTCTTATCTGAGAGTGGTAGTGGGGTGGTAGATGTCTAGACTCCCATATGGCTATAATCTGATAGTGGTAGTGGGGTTGTAGATGTCTAGTCTCCTTTATCAAATCAAATCAAATCAAAATTATTTATATAGCCCTTCGTACATCAGCTGATATCTCAAAGTGCTGTACAGAAACCCAGCCTAAAACCCCAAACAGCAAGCAATGCAGGTGTAGAAGCACGGTGGCTAGGAAAAACTCCCTAGAAAGGCCAATACCTAGGAAGAAACCTAGAGAGGAACCAGGCTATGTGGGGTGGCCAGTCCTCTTCTGGCTGTGCCGGGTGGAGATTATAACAGAACATGGCCAAGATGTTCAAATGTTCATAAATTACCAGCATGGTCAAATAATAATGAGGCAGAACAGTTGAAACTGGAGCAGCAGCACAGTCAGGTGGAAGTGGCTCTAATCTGGTAGTGGTAGATGTCTAGTTTCCCTTATGGCTCTAATCTGATAGTGGTAGATCTCTAGTCTCCTTTATGGTTCTAATCTGATAGTGGTAGTGGGGTGGTAGATGTCTAGTCTTCTTTAAGGCTCTAATCTGATAGTGGTAGTGGGGTGGTAGAAGTCTAGACTCCCTAATGGCTCTAATCTGATAGTGGTAGTGGGGGGGGTAGATGTCTAGTGTCCTTTACGGCTCTAATCTGATAGTGGCATATGTCTAATCTCCTTTATGGCTCTAATCTGATTGTGGTTGTGGGGTGGAAGATGTCTAGTCTCCCTTATGGCTCTAATCTGATAGTGGTAGATGTCTCGTCTCCTTTATGGCTCTAATCTGATAGTGGTAGTGGGGTGGAAGATGTCTAGACTCCCTCATGGCTCTAATCTGATAGTGGTAGATGTCTCCTGTATGGCTCTAATCTGGTAGTGGTACTGGGGTGGTAGACGTCTAGAGTCCCTTATGGATCTAATCTGGTGGTGGTAGTGGGGTGGTAGATGTCTAGTCTTCTTTAAGGCTCTAATCTGATAGTGGTAGTGGGGTGGTAGATGTCTAGTCTCCCTTATGGATCTAATCTGATAGTGGTAGATGTCTCGTCTCCTTTATGGCTCTAATCTGATAGTGGAAGTGGGGTGGAAGATGTCTAGGCTCCCTCATGGCTCTAATCTGATAGTGGTAGATGTCTCGTCTCCTTTATGGCTCTAATCTGATAGTGGTAGTGGGGTTGTAGATGTCTAGTCTCCTTTATGGCTCTAATCTGATAGTGTCAGTGGGGTGGTAGATGTCTAGTCTCCCTTATGGCTCTAATCTGATAGTGGTAGATCTCTAGTCTCCTTTATGGCTTTAATCTAGTAGTGGGAGTGGGGTGGTAGATGTCTAGTCTCCCTTATGGCTCTAATCTGGTAGTGACAGATGTCTAGTCTTATGGCTCCAATCTGATAGTGGTAGTGGGCTGGAATATGTCTAGTCTCCCTTATGGCTCTAATCTGATAGTGGTAGATGTCTCGTCTCCTTAATGGCTCTAATCTGATAGTGGTAGTGGGGTGGTAGATGTCTAGACTCCCCTATGGATCGAATCTGGTGGTGGAAGATATCTAGTCTTCCTTATGGATCCAATCTGATAGTGGAAGTGGGGTGGAAGATGTCTAGGCTCCCTCATGGCTCTAATCTGATAGTGGTAGATGTCTCGTCTCCTTTATGGCTCTAATCTGATAGTGGTAGTGGGGTTGTAGATGTCTAGTCTCCTTTATGGCTCTAATCTGATAGTGTCAGTGGGGTGGTAGATGTCTAGTCTCCCTTATGGCTCTAATCTGATAGTGGTAGATCTCTAGTCTCCTTTATGGCTTTAATCTAATAGTGGGAGTGGGGTGGTAGATGTCTAGTCTCCCTTATGGCTCTAATCTGGTAGTGACAGATGTCTAGTCTTATGGCTCCAATCTGATAGTGGTAGTGGGCTGGAATATGTCTAGTCTCCCTTATGGCTCTAATCTGATAGTGGTAGATGTCTCGTCTCCTTAATGGCTCTAATCTGATAGTGGTAGTGGGGTGGTAGATGTCTAGACTCCCCTATGGATCGAATCTGGTGGTGGAAGATATCTAGTCTTCCTTATGGATCCAATCTGATAGTGGTAGTGGGGTGGAAGATGTCTAGGCTCCCTTATGGCTTTAATCGGATAGTGGTAGATGTCTCGTCTCCTTTATGGCTCTAATCTGATAGTGGTAGTGGGGTTGTAGATGTCTAGTCTCCTTTATGGCTCTAATCTGATAGTGGTAGTGGGGTGGTAGATGTCCAGTCTCCCTTATGGCTCTAATCTGAAGGTGGTAGATGTCTTTTCTCCCTTATGGCTCTATTCTGATAGTGGTAGCGGGGTGGTAGATGTCTAGACCCCCTTATGGATCTAATCTGGTGGTGGTAGATATCTAGTCTTCCTTATGGATCCAATCTGATAGTGGTAGTGGGGTGGAAGATGTCTAGGCTCCCTTATGGCTTTAATCGGATAGTGGTAGTGGGGTTGTATATGTCTAGTCTCCTTTATGGCTCTAATCTGACAGTGGTAGTGGGGTGGTAGATGTCCAGTCTCCCTTATGGCTCTAATCTGAAAGTGGTAGATGTCTTTTCTCCCTTATGTCTCTTATCTGAGAGTGGTAGTGGGGTGGTAGATGTCTAGACTCCCATATGGCTATAATCTGATAGTGGTAGTGGGGTTGTAGATGTCTAGTCTCCTTTATCAAATCAAATCAAATCAAAATTATTTATATAGCCCTTCGTACATCAGCTGATATCTCAAAGTGCTGTACAGAAACCCAGCCTAAAACCCCAAACAGCAAGCAATGCAGGTGTAGAAGCACGGTGGCTAGGAAAAACTCCCTAGAAAGGCCAATACCTAGGAAGAAACCTAGAGAGGAACCAGGCTATGTGGGGTGGCCAGTCCTCTTCTGGCTGTGCCGGGTGGAGATTATAACAGAACATGGCCAAGATGTTCAAATGTTCATAAATTACCAGCATGGTCAAATAATAATGAGGCAGAACAGTTGAAACTGGAGCAGCAGCACAGTCAGGTGGAAGTGGCTCTAATCTGGTAGTGGTAGATGTCTAGTTTCCCTTATGGCTCTAATCTGATAGTGGTAGATCTCTGGTCTCCTTTATGGTTCTAATCTGATAGTGGTAGTGGGGTGGTAGATGTCTAGTCTTCTTTAAGGCTCTAATCTGATAGTGGTAGTGGGGTGGTAGAAGTCTAGACTCCCTAATGGCTCTAATCTGATAGTGGTAGTGGGGGGGGTAGATGTCTAGTGTCCTTTACGGCTCTAATCTGATAGTGGCATATGTCTAATCTCCTTTATGGCTCTAATCTGATTGTGGTTGTGGGGTGGAAGATGTCTAGTCTCCCTTATGGCTCTAATCTGATAGTGGTAGATGTCTCGTCTCCTTTATGGCTCTAATCTGATAGTGGTAGTGGGGTGGAAGATGTCTGGACTCCCTCATGGCTCTAATCTGATAGTGGTAGATGTCTCCTGTATGGCTCTAATCTGGTAGTGGTACTGGGGTGGTAGACGTCTAGAGTCCCTTATGGATCTAATCTGGTGGTGGTAGTGGGGTGGTAGATGTCTAGTCTTCTTTAAGGCTCTAATCTGATAGTGGTAGTGGGGTGGTAGATGTCTAGTCTCCCTTATGGATCTAATCTGATAGTGGTAGATGTCTCGTCTCCTTTATGGCTCTAATCTGATAGTGGAAGTGGGGTGGAAGATGTCTAGGCTCCCTCATGGCTCTAATCTGATAGTGGTAGATGTCTCGTCTCCTTTATGGCTGTAATCTGATAGTGGTAGTGGGGTTGTAGATGTCTAGTCTCCTTTATGGCTCTAATCTGATAGTGTCAGTGGGGTGGTAGATGTCTAGTCTCCCTTATGGCTCTAATCTGATAGTGGTAGATCTCTAGTCTCCTTTATGGCTTTAATCTAATAGTGGGAGTGGGGTGGTAGATGTCTAGTCTCCCTTATGGCTCTAATCTGGTAGTGACAGATGTCTAGTCTTATGGCTCCAATCTGATAGTGGTAGTGGGCTGGAATATGTCTAGTCTCCCTTATGGCTCTAATCTGATAGTGGTAGATGTCTCGTCTCCTTAATGGCTCTAATCTGATAGTGGTAGTGGGGTGGTAGATGTCTAGACTCCCCTATGGATCGAATCTGGTGGTGGAAGATATCTAGTCTTCCTTATGGATCCAATCTGATAGTGGAAGTGGGGTGGAAGATGTCTAGGCTCCCTCATGGCTCTAATCTGATAGTGGTAGATGTCTCGTCTCCTTTATGGCTCTAATCTGATAGTGGTAGTGGGGTTGTAGATGTCTAGTCTCCTTTATGGCTCTAATCTGATAGTGTCAGTGGGGGTGGTAGATGTCTAGTCTCCCTTATGGCTCTAATCTGATAGTGGTAGATCTCTAGTCTCCTTTATGGCTTTAATCTAATAGTGGGAGTGGGGTGGTAGATGTCTAGTCTCCCTTATGGCTCTAATCTGGTAGTGACAGATGTCTAGTCTTATGGCTCCAATCTGATAGTGGTAGTGGGCTGGAATATGTCTAGTCTCCCTTATGGCTCTAATCTGATAGTGGTAGATGTCTCGTCTCCTTAATGGCTCTAATCTGATAGTGGTAGTGGGGTGGTAGATGTCTAGACTCCCCTATGGATCGAATCTGGTGGTGGAAGATATCTAGTCTTCCTTATGGATCCAATCTGATAGTGGTAGTGGGGTGGAAGATGTCTAGGCTCCCTTATGGCTTTAATCGGATAGTGGTAGATGTCTCGTCTCCTTTATGGCTCTAATCTGATAGTGGTAGTGGGGTTGTAGATGTCTAGTCTCCTTTATGGCTCTAATCTGATAGTGGTAGTGGGGTGGTAGATGTCCAGTCTCCCTTATGGCTCTAATCTGAAGGTGGTAGATGTCTTTTCTCCCTTATGGCTCTATTCTGATAGTGGTAGCGGGGTGGTAGATGTCTAGACCCCCTTATGGATCTAATCTGGTGGTGGTAGATATCTAGTCTTCCTTATGGATCCAATCTGATAGTGGTAGTGGGGTGGAAGATGTCTAGGCTCCCTTATGGCTTTAATCGGATAGTGGTAGTGGGGTTGTATATGTCTAGTCTCCTTTATGTCTCTAATCTGACAGTGGTAGTGGGGTGGTAGATGTCCAGTCTCCCTTATGGCTCTAATCTGAAAGTGGTAGATGTCTTTTCTCCCTTATGGCTCTATTCTGATAGTGGTAGTTGGGTGGAAGATGTCTATTCTCCCATATAGCTCTAATCTGATAGTGCTAGTGGGGTGGTAGATGTCTAGTGTCCCTTTTGGAACTAATCTGATAGTGGTAATGGTGTGGTAGATGCCTAGGATCCCTTTTGGCTCTAATCTGACAGTGGTTGTAGATGTCTAGTCTCCTTTATGGCTCTAATTTGATAATGGTAGTCGGGTGGTAGATGTCGACAATCCCTTATGCCCCTAATATGATAGTGGTAGATGTCTAGTCTCCCTTATGGCTCTAATCTGGTAGTGACAGATGTCTAGTCTTATGGCTCCAATTTGATAGTGGTAGTGGGGTGGAAGATGTCTAGTCTCCCTTATGGCTCTAATCTGATAGTGGTAGTGGGGTGGTAGATGTCCAGTCTCCCTTATGGCTCTAATCTGAAAGTGGTAGTTGTCTTTTCTCCCTTATGGCTCTATTCTGATAGTGGTAGCGGGGTGGTAGATGTCTAGACTCCCTTATGGATCTAATCTGGTGGTGGTAGATATCTAGTCTTCCTTATGGATCCAATCTGATAGTGGTAGTGGGGTGGAAGATGTCTAGGCTCCCTTATGGCTTTAATCGGATAGTGGTAGATGTCTCGTCTCCTTTATGGCTCTAATCTGATAGTGGTAGTGGGGTTATATATGTCTAGTCTCCTTTATGGCTCTAATCTGACAGTGGTAGTGGGGTGGTACATGTCCAGTCTCCCTTATGGCTCTAATCTGAAAGTGGTAGATGTCTTTTCTCCCTTATGGCTCTATTCTGATAGTGGTAGCGGGGTGATAGATGTCTAGTCCCCCTTATGGATCTAATCTGGTGGTGGTAGATATCTTGTCTTTCTTATGGATTCAATCTGATAGTGGTAGTGGGGTGGAAGATGTCTAGGCTCCCTTATGGCTTTAATCGGATAGTGGTAGATGTCTTGTCTCCTTTATGGATCTAATCTGATAGTGGTAGTGGGGTTGTAGATGTCTAGTCTCCTGTATGGCTCTAATTTGATAATGGTAGTCGGGTGGTAGATGTCGACAATCCCTTATGCCCCTAATATGATAGTGGTAGATGTCTAGTCTCCCTTATGGCTCTAATCTGGTAGTGACAGATGTCTAGTCTTATGGCTCCAATTTGATAGTGGTAGTGGGGTGGAAGATGTCTAGTCTCCCTTATGGCTCTAATCTGATAGTGGTAGTGGGGTGGTAGATGTCCAGTCTCCCTTATGGCTCTAATCTGAAAGTGGTAGTTGTCTTTTCTCCCTTATGGCTCTATTCTGATAGTGGTAGCGGGGTGGTAGATGTCTAGACCCCCTTATGGATCTAATCTGGTGGTGGTAGATATCTAGTCTTCCTTATGGATCCAATCTGATAGTGGTAGTGGGGTGGAAGATGTCTAGGCTCCCTTATGGCTTTAATCGGATAGTGGTAGATGTCTCGTCTCCTTTATGGCTCTAATCTGATAGTGGTAGTGGGGTTATATATGTCTAGTCTCCTTTATGGCTCTAATCTGACAGTGGTAGTGGGGTGGTAGATGTCCAGTCTCCCTTATGGCTCTAATCTGAAAGTGGTAGATGTCTTTTCTCCCTTATGGCTCTATTCTGATAGTGGTAGCGGGGTGATAGATGTCTAGTCCCCCTTATGGATCTAATCTGGTGGTGGTAGATATCTTGTCTTTCTTATGGATTCAATCTGATAGTGGTAGTGGGGTGGAAGATGTCTAGGCTCCCTTATGGCTTTAATCGGATAGTGGTAGATGTCTTGTCTCCTTTATGGATCTAATCTGATAGTGGTAGTGGGGTTGTAGATGTCTAGTCTCCTGTATGGCTCTAATCTGATAGTGGTACTGGGGTGGTAGAAGTCTCGACTCCCTAATGGCTCTAATCTGATAGTGGTAGTGGGGATGGAATAAGTCTAGTCTCCCTTATGGCTCTCATCTGGTAGTGGTAGATGTATACCCTCCCTTATGGCTCTAATCTGATAGTGGTAGTTGGGTGGAAGATGTCTATTCTCCCGTATAGCTCTAATCTGATAGTGCTAGTGGGGTGGTAGATGTCTAGTGTCCCTTTTGGAACTAATCTGATAGTGGTAATGGTGTGGTAGATGCCTAGGATCCCTTTTGGCTCTAATCTGACAGTGGTAGCGGGGTTGTAGATGTCTAGTCTCCTTTATGGCTCTAATTTGAAAATGGTAGTCGGGTGGTAGATGTCGACAATCACTTATGCCCCTAATATGATAGTGGTAGATGTCTAGTCTCCCTTATGGCTCTAATCTGGTAGTGACAGATGTCTAGTCTTATGGCTCCAATTTGATAGTGGTAGTGGGGTGGAAGATGTCTAGTCTCCCTTATGGCTCTAATCTGATAGTGGTAGTGGGGTGGTAGATGTCCAGTCTCCCTTATGGCTCTCATCTGAAAGTGGTAGATGTCTTTTCTCCCCTATGGCTCTATTCTGATAGTGGTAGCGGGGTGGTAGATGTCTAGACTCCCTTATGGATCTAATCTGGTGGTGGTAGATATCTAGTCTCCCTTATGGCTCTTATCTGATAGTGGTAGTGGGGTGGTAGATGTCTAGACTCCCATATGGCTATAATCTGATAGTGGTAGTGGGGTTGTAGATGTCTAGTCTCCTTTATCAAATCAAATCAAATCAAATTTATTTATATAGCCCTTCGTACATCAGCTGATATCTCAAAGTGCTGTACAGAAACCCAGCCTAAAACCCCAAACAGCAAGCAATGCAGGTGTAGAAGCACGGTGGCTAGGAAAAACTCCCTAGAAAGGCCAATACCTAGGAAGAAACCTAGAGAGGAACCAGGCTATGTGGGGTGGCCAGTCCTCCTCTGGCTGTGCCGGGTGGAGATTATAACAGAACATGGCCAAGATGTTCAAATGTTCATAAATGACCAGCATGGTCAAATAATAATGAGGCAGAACAGTTGAAACTGGAGCAGCAGCACAGTCAGGTGGAAGTGGCTCTAATCTGGTAGTGGTAGATGTCTAGTTTCCCTTATGGCTCTAATCTGATAGTGGTAGATCTCTGGTCTCCTTTATGGTTCTAATCTGATAGTGGTAGTGGGGTGGTAGATGTCTAGTCTTCTTTAAGGCTCTAATCTGATAGTGGTAGTGGGGTGGTAGAAGTCTAGACTCCCTAATGGCTCTAATCTGATAGTGGTAGTGGGGGGGGGTAGATGTCTAGTGTCCTTTACAGCTCTAATCTGATAGTGGCATATGTCTAATCTCCTTTATGGCTCTAATCTGATTGTGGTTGTGGGGTGGAAGATGTCTAGTCTCCCTTTTGGCTTTAATCTGATAGTGGTAGATGTCTCGTCTCCTTTATGGCTCTAATCTGATAGTGGTAGTGGGGTGGAAGATGTCTAGACTCCCTCATGGCTCTAATCTGATAGTGGTAGATGTCTAGTCTCCTGTATGGCTCTAATCTGGTAGTGTTACTGGGGTGGTAGACGTCTAGAGTCCCTCATGGCTCTAATCTGATAGTGGTAGATGTCTCCTGTATGGCTCTAATCTGGTAGTGGTACTGGGTGGTAGATGTCTAGTCTCCTTTATGGCTCTGATCTGATAGTGTCAGTGGGGTGGTAGATGTCTAGTCTCCCTTATGGCTCTAATCTGATAGTGGTAGATCTCTAGTCTCCTTTATGGCTTTAATCTAATAGTGGGAGTGGGGTGGTAGATGTCTAGTCTCCCTTATGGCTCTAATCTGGTAGTGGTAGATGTCTCGTCTCCTTAATGGCTCTAATCTGATAGTGGTAGTGGGGTGGTAGATGTCTAGACTCCCCTATGGATCTAATCTGGTGGTGGAAGATATCTAGTCTTCCTTATGGATCCAATCTGATAGTGGTAGTGGGGTGGAAGATGTCTAGTCTCCTTTATGGCTCTAATCTGATAGTGGTAGTGGGGTGGTAGATGTCCAGTCTCCCTTATGGCTCTAATCTGAAAGTGGTAGATGTCTTTTCTCCCTTATGGCTCTATTCTGATAGTGGTAGCGGGGTGGTAGATGTCTAGACCCCCTTATGGATCTAATCTGGTGGTGGTAGATATCTAGTCTTCCTTATGGATCCAATCTGATAGTGGTAGTGGGGTGGAAGATGTCTAGGCTCCCTTATGGCTTTAATCGGATAGTGGTAGATGTCTCGTCTCCTTTATGGCTCTAATCTGATAGTGGTAGTGGGGTTGTAGATGTCTAGTCTCCTTTATGGCTCTAATCTGATAGTGGTAGTGGGGTGGTAGATGTCTAGACTCCCCTATGGATCTAATCTGGTGGTGGAAGATATCTAGTCTTCCTTATGGATCCAATCTGATAGTGGTAGTGGGGTGGAAGATGTCTAGTCTCCTTTATGGCTCTAATCTGATAGTGGTAGTGGGGTGGTAGATGTCCAGTCTCCCTTATGGCTCTAATCTGAAAGTGGTAGATGTCTTTTCTCCCGTATGGCTCTATTCTGATAGTGGTAGCGGGGTGGTAGATGTCTAGACCCCCTTATGGCTCTAATCTGATAGTGGTAGTGGGGTGGTAGATGTCTACACTCCCATATGGCTATAATCTGATAGTGGTAGTGGGGTTGTAGATGTCTAGTCTCCTTTATGGCTCTAATCTGGTGGTGGTAGATGTTTAGCCTCCCTTATGGCTCTAATCTGATAATGGTGGGGGGTGGAAGATGTGTATTCTCCCTTATGGCTCTAATCTGATAGTGGTCGATTTCTCGTCTCCTTTATGGCTCTAATCTGATAGTGGTAGTTGGGTGGTAGATGTCTAGACTCCCCTATGGATCTAATCTGGTGGTGGAAGATATCTAGTCTTCCTTATGGATCCAATCTGATAGTGGTAGTGGGGTGGAAGATGTCTAGGCTCCCTTATGGCTTTAATCGGATAGTGGTAGATGTCTAGTCTCCTGTATGGCTCTAATCTGGTAATGGTACTGGGGTGGTAGACGTCTAGAGTCCCTTATGGATCTAATCTGGTGGTGGTAGTGGGGTGGTAGATGTCTAGTCTTCTTTAAGGCTCTAATCTGATAGTGGTAGTGGGGTGGTAGAAGTCTAGACTCCCTAATGGCTCTAATCTGATAGTGGTAGTGGGGGGTAGATGTCTAGTGTCCTTTATGGCTCTGATCTGATAGTGGCATATGTCTAATCTCCTTTATGGCTCTAATCTGATAGTGGTAGTGGGGTGGAAGATGTCTAGGCTCCCTCATGGCACTAATCTGATAGTGGTAGATGTCTCGTCTCCTTTATGGCTCTAATCTGATAGTGGTAGTGGGGTTGTATATGTCTAGTCTCCTTTATGGCACTAATCTGATAGTGTCAGTGGGGTGGTAGATGTCTAGTCTCCCTTATGGCTCTAATCTGATAGTGGTAGATCTCTAGTCTCCTTTATGGCTTTAATCTGGTAGTGACAGATGTCTAGTCTTATGGCTCCAATCTGATAGTGGTAGTGGGGTGGAAGATGTCTAGTCTCCCTTATGGCTCTAATCTGATAGTGGTAGATGTCTCGTCTCCTTAATGGCTCCAATCTGATAGTGGTAGTGGGGTGGAAGATGTCTAGTCTCCCTTATGGCTCTAATCTGATAGTGGTAGATGTCTCGTCTCCTTAATGGCTCTAATCTGATAGTGGTAGTGGGGTGGTAGATGTCCAGTCTCCCTTATGGCTCTAATCTGAAAGTGGTAGATGTCTTTTCTCCCTTATGGCTCTATTCTGATAGTGGTAGCGGGGTGGTAGATGTCTAGACCCCCTTTTGGATCTAATCTGGTGGTGGTAGATATCTAGTCTTCCTTATGGATCCAATCTGATAGTGGTAGTGGGGTGGAAGATGTCTAGGCTCCCTTATGGCTTTAATCGGATAGTGGTAGATGTCTCGTCTCCTTTATGGCTCTAATCTGATAGTGGTAGTGGGGTTGTAGACGTCTAGTCTCCTTTATGGCTCTAATCTGATAGTGGTAGTGGGGTGGTAGATGTCCAGTCTCCCTTATGGCTCTAATCTGAAAGTGGTAGATGTCTTTTCTCCCTTATGGCTCTATTCTGATAGTGGTAGCGGGGTGGGAGATGTCTAGACCCCCTTATGGCTCTAATCTGATAGTGGTAGTGGGGTGGTAGATGTCTACACTCCCATATGGCTATAATCTGATAGTGGTAGTGGGGTTGTAGATGTCTAGTCTCCTTTATGGCTCTAATCTGGTGGTGGAAGATGTCTAGTCTCCCTTATGGCTCTAATCTGATAGTGGTAGATATCTAGTCTCCCTTATGGCTCTAATCTGATAGTGTTAGTGGGGTGGTAGATGTCTAGACTCCCTGATGGCTCCAATCTGATAATGGTGGGGGGTGGAAGATGTGTATTCTCCCTTATGGCTGTAATCTGATAGTGGTCGATTTCTCGTCTCCTTTATTGCTCTAATCTGATAGTGGTAGCGGGGTGGTAGATGTCTAGACTCCCTTACGGATCTAATCTGGTGGTGCAGATATCTCGTCTCCCTTATGAATTTAATCTGATAATGGTAGGGGGATGGTAGATGTCCAGTCTCCCTTATGGCTCTAATCTGAAAGTGGTAGATGTCTTTTCTCCCTTATGGCTCTATTCTGATAGTGGTAGCGGGGTGGTAGATGTCTAGACCCCCTTATGGATCTAATCTGGTGGTGGTAGATATCTAGTCTTCCTTATGGATCCAATCTGATAGTGGTAGTGGGGTGGAAGATGTCTAGGCTCCCTTATGGCTTTAATCGGATAGTGGTAGATGTCTCGTCTCCTTTATGGCTCTAATCTGATAGTGGTAGTGGGGTTGTAGATGTCTAGTCTCCTTTATGGCTCTAATCTGATAGTGGTAGTGGGGTGGTAGATGTCTAGACTCCCCTATGGATCTAATCTGGTGGTGGAAGATATCTAGTCTTCCTTATGGATCCAATCTGATAGTGGTAGTGGGGTGGAAGATGTCTAGTCTCCTTTATGGCTCTAATCTGATAGTGGTAGTGGGGTGGTAGATGTCCAGTCTCCCTTATGGCTCTAATCTGAAAGTGGTAGATGTCTTTTCTCCCGTATGGCTCTATTCTGATAGTGGTAGCGGGGTGGTAGATGTCTAGACCCCCTTATGGCTCTAATCTGATAGTGGTAGTGGGGTGGTAGATGTCTACACTCCCATATGGCTATAATCTGATAGTGGTAGTGGGGTTGTAGATGTCTAGTCTCCTTTATGGCTCTAATCTGGTGGTGGTAGATGTTTAGCCTCCCTTATGGCTCTAATCTGATAATGGTGGGGGGTGGAAGATGTGTATTCTCCCTTATGGCTCTAATCTGATAGTGGTCGATTTCTCGTCTCCTTTATGGCTCTAATCTGATAGTGGTAGTTGGGTGGTAGATGTCTAGACTCCCCTATGGATCTAATCTGGTGGTGGAAGATATCTAGTCTTCCTTATGGATCCAATCTGATAGTGGTAGTGGGGTGGAAGATGTCTAGGCTCCCTTATGGCTTTAATCGGATCGTGGTAGATGTCTAGTCTCCTGTATGGCTCTAATCTGGTAATGGTACTGGGGTGGTAGACGTCTAGAGTCCCTTATGGATCTAATCTGGTGGTGGTAGTGGGGTGGTAGATGTCTAGTCTTCTTTAAGGCTCTAATCTGATAGTGGTAGTGGGGTGGTAGAAGTCTAGACTCCCTAATGGCTCTAATCTGATAGTGGTAGTGGGGGGTAGATGTCTAGTGTCCTTTATGGCTCTGATCTGATAGTGGCATATGTCTAATCTCCTTTATGGCTCTAATCTGATAGTGGTAGTGGGGTGGAAGATGTCTAGGCTCCCTCATGGCACTAATCTGATAGTGGTAGATGTCTCGTCTCCTTTATGGCTCTAATCTGATAGTGGTAGTGGGGTTGTATATGTCTAGTCTCCTTTATGGCACTAATCTGATAGTGTCAGTGGGGTGGTAGATGTCTAGTCTCCCTTATGGCTCTAATCTGATAGTGGTAGATCTCTAGTCTCCTTTATGGCTTTAATCTGGTAGTGACAGATGTCTAGTCTTATGGCTCCAATCTGATAGTGGTAGTGGGGTGGAAGATGTCTAGTCTCCCTTATGGCTCTAATCTGATAGTGGTAGATGTCTCGTCTCCTTAATGGCTCCAATCTGATAGTGGTAGTGGGGTGGAAGATGTCTAGTCTCCCTTATGGCTCTAATCTGATAGTGGTAGATGTCTCGTCTCCTTAATGGCTCTAATCTGATAGTGGTAGTGGGGTGGTAGATGTCCAGTCTCCCTTATGGCTCTAATCTGAAAGTGGTAGATGTCTTTTCTCCCTTATGGCTCTATTCTGATAGTGGTAGCGGGGTGGTAGATGTCTAGACCCCCTTTTGGATCTAATCTGGTGGTGGTAGATATCTAGTCTTCCTTATGGATCCAATCTGATAGTGGTAGTGGGGTGGAAGATGTCTAGGCTCCCTTATGGCTTTAATCGGATAGTGGTAGATGTCTCGTCTCCTTTATGGCTCTAATCTGATAGTGGTAGTGGGGTTGTAGACGTCTAGTCTCCTTTATGGCTCTAATCTGATAGTGGTAGTGGGGTGGTAGATGTCCAGTCTCCCTTATGGCTCTAATCTGAAAGTGGTAGATGTCTTTTCTCCCTTATGGCTCTATTCTGATAGTGGTAGCGGGGTGGGAGATGTCTAGACCCCCTTATGGCTCTAATCTGATAGTGGTAGTGGGGTGGTAGATGTCTACACTCCCATATGGCTATAATCTGATAGTGGTAGTGGGGTTGTAGATGTCTAGTCTCCTTTATGGCTCTAATCTGGTGGTGGAAGATGTCTAGTCTCCCTTATGGCTCTAATCTGATAGTGGTAGATATCTAGTCTCCCTTATGGCTCTAATCTGATAGTGTTAGTGGGGTGGTAGATGTCTAGACTCCCTGATGGCTCCAATCTGATAATGGTGGGGGGTGGAAGATGTGTATTCTCCCTTATGGCTGTAATCTGATAGTGGTCGATTTCTCGTCTCCTTTATTGCTCTAATCTGATAGTGGTAGCGGGGTGGTAGATGTCTAGACTCCCTTACGGATCTAATCTGGTGGTGCAGATATCTCGTCTCCCTTATGAATTTAATCTGATAATGGTAGGGGGATGGTAGATGTCTATTCTCCCTTATGGCTCTAATCTGATAGTGGTAGTGGGGTGGTAGATGTCTAGTCTCCTTTACGTCTCTAATCTGGTAGTGATACTGGGGTGGTAGACGTCTAGAGTCCCTTATGGCTCTAATCTGATAGTGGTAGATGTCTTGTCTCCTTTATGGCTCTAATCTGATAGTGGTAGTGGGTTTGTAGATGTCTAGTCTCCTGTATGGCTCTAATCTGGTAGTGGTACTGGGGTGGTAGACGTCTAGAGTCCCTTATGGATCTAATCTGGTGGTGGTAGATCTCTAGTCTCCTTTATGGTTCTAATCTGATAGTGGTAGTGGGGTGGTAGATGTCTAGTCTTCTTTAAGGCTCTAATCTGATAGTGGTAGTGGGGTGGTAGAAGTCTAGACCCCCTAATGGCGCTAATCTGATAGTGGTAGTGTGGGGGTAGATGTCCAGTGTCCTTTACGGCTCTAATCTGATAGTGGCATATGTCTAATCTCCTTTATGGCTCTAATCTGATTGTGGTTGTAGGGTGGAAGATGTCTAGTCTCCCTTATGGCTCTAATCTGATAGTGGTAGATGTCTCGTCTCCTTTATGGCTCTAATCTGATAGTGGTAGTGGGGTGGAAGATGTCTAGGCTCCCTCATGGCTCTAATCTGATAGTGGTAGATGTCTCGTCTCCATTATGGCTCTAATTTGATAGTGGTAGTGGGGTTGTAGATGTCTAGTCTCCTGTATGGCTCTAATCTGATAGTGGTAGTGGGGTGGTAGACGTCTAGACTCCCTTATGGATCTAATCTGGTGGTGGTAGATATCTAGTCTTCCTTATGGCTCTAATCTGATAGTGGTAGTGGGTTGGAAGATGTCTAGTCTCCCTTATGGCTCCAATCTGATAGTGGTAGTGGGGTGGAAGATGTCTAGTCTCCCTTATGGCTCTAATCGGATAGTGGTAGTGGGGTGGTAGATGTCTAGTCTCCCTTATGGCTATAATCTGATAGTGGTAGATCTCTAGTCTCCTTTATGGCTTTAATCTAATAGTGGGAGTGGGGTGGTAGATGTCTTGTCTCCCTTATGGCTCTAATCTGGTAGTGACAGATGTCTAGTCTTATGGCTCCAATGTGATAGTGGTAGTGGGGTGGAAGATGTCTAGTCTCCCGTATGGCTCTAATCTGATAGTGGTAGATGTCTCGTCACCTTTATGGCTCTAATCTGATAGTGGTAGTGGGGTGGTAGATGTCTAGACTCCCCTATGGATCTAATCTGGTGGTGGAAGATATCTAGTCTTCCTTATGGATCCAATCTGATAGTGGTAGTGGGGTGGAAGATGTCTAGGCTCCCTTATGGCTTTAATCGGATAGTGGTAGATGTCTCGTCTCCTTTATGGCTCGAATCTGATAGTGGTAGTGTGGGGGTAGATGTCTAGTGTCCTTTACGGCTCTAATCTGATAGTGGCATATGTCTAATCTCCTTTATGGCTCTAATCTGATTGTGGTTGTAGGGTGGAAGATGTCTAGTCTCCCTTATGGCTCTAATCTGATAGTGGTAGATGTCTCGTCTCCTTTATGTCTCTAATCTGGTAGTGGTACTGGGGTGGTAGACGTCTAGACTCCCTTATGGATCTAATCTGGTGGTGGTAGTGGGGTGGAAGATGTCTAGTCTCCCTTATGGCTCTAATCGGATAGTGGTAGATGTCTAGTCTCCTTTATGGCTCTAATCTGATAGTGGTAGTGGGGTTGTAGATGTCTAGTCTCCTTTATGGCTCCAATCTGATAGTGGTAGTGGGGTGGAAGATGTCTAGTCTCCCTTATGGCTCTAATCTGATAGTGGTAGATGTCTCGTCACCTTTATGGCTCTAATCTGATAGTGGTAGTGGGGTGGTAGATGTCTAGACTCCCCTATGGATCTAATCTGGTGGTGGAAGATATCTAGTCTTCCTTATGGATCCAATCTGATAGTGGTAGATGTCTCGTCTCCTTTATGACTCTAATCTGATAGTGGTAGTGGGGTGGTAGATGTCCAGTCTCCCTTATGGCTCTAATCTGAAAGTGGTAGTTGTCTTTTCTCCCTTATGGCTCTATTCTGATAGTCGTAGCGGGGTGGTAGATGTCTAGACCCCCTTATGGATCTAATCTGGTGGTGGTAGATATCTAGTCTCCCTTAAGGATCTAATCTGATAGTGGTAGTGGGGTGGTAGATGTCTACACTCCCATATGGCTATAATCTGATAGTGGTAGTGGGGTTGTAGATATCTAGTCTCCCTTATGGATCTAATCTGATAGTGGTAGTGGGGTGGTAGATGTCTACACTCCCATATGGCTATAATCTGATAGTGGTAGTGGGGTGGTAGATGTCCAGTCTCCCTTATGGCTCTAATCTGATAGTGGTAGATGTCTCGTCTCCTTTCTGGCTCTAATCCGATAGTGGTAGTGGGGTGGAAGATGTCTAGACTCCCTTATGGCTCTAATCTGATAGTGGTAGATATCTAGTCTCCCTTATGGCTCTAATCGGATAGTGGTCAATTTCTCGTCTCCTTTATGGCTCTAATCTGATAGTGGTAGCGGGGTGGTAGATGTCTAGATTCCCTTATGGATCTAATCTGGTGGTGCAGATATCTAGTCTCCCTTATGGCTCTAATCTGATAGTGGTAGTGGGGTGGTAGATGTCTAGTCTCCTTTACGGCTCTAATCTGATAGTTGCATATGTCTAATCTCCTTTATGGCTCTAATCTGATTGTGGTTGTGGGGTGGTAGATGTATAGTCTCCTTTACGGCTCTAATCTGATAGTGGTATTGGGGTGGTATGTGTCTAGTCTCCCTTATGGCTCCAATCTGATAGTGGTAGTGGGGTGGAAGTTGTCTAGTCTCCCTTATGGCTATAATCTGATAGTGGTAGTGGGGTTGTAGATGTCTAGTCTCCTTTATGGCTCTAATCTGATAGTGGTAGTGGGGTGGTAGAAGTCTAGACTCCCTAATGGCTCTAATCTGATAGTGGTAGATGTCTCGTCTCCTTTATGGCTCTAATCTGATAGTGGTAGTGGGGTGGAAGAAGTCTAGTCTCCTGTATGGCTCTAATCTGGTAGTGGTACTGGGGTGGTAGAAGTCTAGACTCCCTAATGGCTCTAATCTGATAGTGGTAGTGTGGGGGTAGATGTCTAGTGTCCTTTTCGGCTCTAATCTGATAGTGGCATATGTGTAATCTCCTTTATGGCTCTAATCTGATTGTGGTTGTAGGGTGGAAGATGTCTAGTCTCCCTTATGGCTCTAATCTGATAGTGGTAGTGGGATGGAAGATGTCTCCTCGTGGCTCTAATCTGATAGTGGTAGATGTCTCGTCTCCTTTATGGCTCTAATCTGATAGTGGTAGTGGGGTGGAAGATGTCTCCTCGTGGCTCTAATCTGATAGTGGTAGATGTCTCGTCTCCTTTATGGCTCTAATCTGATATTGGTAGTGGGGTTGTAGATGTCTAGTCTCCTGTATGGCTCTAATCTGGTAGTGGTACTGGGGTGGTAGACGTCTAGACTCCCTTATGGATCTAATCTGGTGGTGGTAGTGGGGTGGAAGATGTCTAGTCTCCCTTATGGCTCTAATCGGATAGTGGTAGTGATTTTGTAGATGTCTAGTCTCCTTTATGGCTCTAATCTGATAGTGGTAGTGGGGTGGTAGATGTCTAGTCTCCCTTATGGCTCTAATCGGATAGTGGTAGATGTCTAGTCTCCTTTATGGCTCTAATCTGATAGTGGTAGTGATTTTGTAGATGTCTAGTCTCCTTTATGGCTCTAATCTGATAGTGGTAGTGGGGTGGTAGATGTCTAGTCTCCCTTATGGCTATAATCTGATAGTGGTAGATCTCTAGTCTCCTTTATGGCTTTAATCTAATAGTGGGAGTGGGGTGGTAGATGTCTCCCTTATGGCTCTAATCTGGTAGTGACAGATGTCTAGTTTTATGGCTCCAATCTGATAGTGGTAGTGGGGTGGAAGATGTCTAGTCTCCCTTATGGCTCTAATCTGATAGTGGTAGATGTCTCGTCACCTTTATGGCTCTAATCTGATAGTGGTAGTGGGGTGGTAGATGTCTAGACTCCCCTATGGATCTAATCTGGTGGTGGAAGATATCTAGTCTTCCTTATGGATCCAATCTGATAGTGGTAGATGTCTCGTCTCCTTTATGACTCTAATCTGATAGTGGTAGTGGGGTGGTAGATGTCCAGTCTCCCTTATGGCTCTAATCTGAAAGTGGTAGATGTCTTTTCTCCCTTATGGCTCTATTCTGATAGTCGTAGCGGGGTGGTAGATGTCTAGACCCCCTTATGGATCTAATCTGGTGGTGGTAGATATCTAGTCTCCCTTATGGATCTAATCTGATAGTGGTAGTGGGGTGGTAGATGTCTACACTCCCATATGGCTATAATCTGATAGTGGTAGTGGGGTGGTAGATGTCCAGTCTCCCTTATGGCTCTAATCTGAAAGTGGTAGTTGTCTTTTCTCCCTTATGGCTCTATTCTGATAGTCGTAGCGGGGTGGTAGATGTCTAGACCCCCTTATGGATCTAATCTGGTGGTGGTAGATATCTAGTCTCCCTTAAGGATCTAATCTAATCTGATAGTGGTAGTGGGGTGGTAGATGTCTACACTCCCATATGGCTATAATCTGATAGTGGTAGTGGGGTTGTAGATATCTAGCCTCCCTTATGGATCTAATCTGATAGTGGTAGTGGGGTGGTAGATGTCTACACTCTCATATGGCTATAATCTGATAGTGGTAGTGGGGTGGTAGATGTCCAGTCTCCCTTATGGCTCTAATCTGATAGTGGTAGATGTCTCGTCTCCTTTATGGCTCTAATCCGATAGTGGTAGTGGGGTGGAAGATGTCTAGACTCCCTTATGGCTCTAATCTGATAGTGGTAGATATCTAGTCTCCCTTATGGCTCTAATCGGATAGTGGTCAATTTCTCGTCTCCTTTATGGCTCTAATCTGATAGTGGTAGCGGGGTGGTAGATGTCTAGATTCCCTTATGGATCTAATCTGGTGGTGCAGATATCTCGTCTCCCTTATGAATTTAATCTGATAATGGTAGGGGGATGGTAGATGTCTAGTCTCCCTTATGGCTCTAATCTGATAGTGGTAGTGGGGTGGTATATGTCTAGTATCCGTTATGGCTCTAATCTGATAGTTGTAGTGGGGTGGTAGATGTCTAGTCTCCTTTACGCTCTTATCTGATAGTGGTATTTGGGTGGTAGATGTCTAGTATCCCTTATGGCTCTAATCCGATAGTGGTAATGGTGTGGTAGATGCATAGGCTCCCTTTTTGCTCTAATCTGATAGTGGTAGTGGGGTGGTAGATGTCTAGTCTCCTTTATGGTTCTAATCTGATAGTGGTAGTGGGGTAGTAGATGTCTAGGCTCCATTTTTGCTCTAATCTGATAGTGGTAGTGGGTTGGAAGAGTCTAGTTTCCCTTATGGCTCTAATCTGATAATGGTATATGGGTGGTAGATGTCTAGTCTCCTTTATGGCTCTAATATGATAGTGGTAGTGGTGTGGTAGAAGTCTAGACTCCTTAATGGCTCTAATGTGATAGTGGTAGTGGGGTTGTAGATGTCTAGTCTCCTTTATGGGTCTAGTCTGATAGTGGTAGTGGGGTGGTAGATGTCTAGACTCCCTTACGGATCTAATCTGGTGGTGGTAGATATCTAGTCTTCCTTATGGCTCTATTTGGATAATTGTATAGGGGTGGTAGATGTCTAGTCTCCCTTATGGCTCCAATCTGATAGTGGTAGTGGGGTGGAAGATTTCTAGTCCCCTTTATTGGCTCTAATCGGATAGTGGTATATGTCTATTCTACTTTATGGCTCTAATCTGATTGTGGTTGTGGGGTGGTAGATGTCTAGTCTCCTTTATGGCTCTAATCTGATAATGGTAGTCGGGTGGGAGATGTCTAGACTCCCTTATTGCTCTAATCTGGTAGTGGCAGATGTCTAGTCTCCCTTATGGCTCTAATCTGATAGCGGTAGTGGGGTTGTAGATGTCTAGACTCCCTTATGGATCTAATCTGATAGTGGTAGTGGGATGGAAGATGTCTCCTCGTGGCTCTAATCTGATAGTGGTAGATGTCTCGTCTCCTTTATGGCTCTAATCTGATAGTGGTAGTGGGGTGGAAGATGTCTCCTCGTGGCTCTAATCTGATAGTGGTAGATGTCTCGTCTCCTTTATGGCTCTAATCTGATATTGGTAGTGGGGTTGTAGATGTCTAGTCTCCTGTATGGCTCTAATCTGGTAGTGGTACTGGGGTGGTAGACGTCTAGACTCCCTTATGGATCTAATCTGGTGGTGGTAGTGGGGTGGAAGATGTCTAGTCTCCCTTATGGCTCTAATCGGATAGTGGTAGTGATTTTGTAGATGTCTAGTCTCCTTTATGGCTCTAATCTGATAGTGGTAGTGGGGTGGTAGATGTCTAGTCTCCCTTATGGCTCTAATCGGATAGTGGTAGATGTCTAGTCTCCTTTATGGCTCTAATCTGATAGTGGTAGTGATTTTGTAGATGTCTAGTCTCCTTTATGGCTCTAATCTGATAGTGGTAGTGGGGTGGTAGATGTCTAGTCTCCCTTATGGCTATAATCTGATAGTGGTAGATCTCTAGTCTCCTTTATGGCTTTAATCTAATAGTGGGAGTGGGGTGGTAGATGTCTCCCTTATGGCTCTAATCTGGTAGTGACAGATGTCTAGTTTTATGGCTCCAATCTGATAGTGGTAGTGGGGTGGAAGATGTCTAGTCTCCCTTATGGCTCTAATCTGATAGTGGTAGATGTCTCGTCACCTTTATGGCTCTAATCTGATAGTGGTAGTGGGGTGGTAGATGTCTAGACTCCCCTATGGATCTAATCTGGTGGTGGAAGATATCTAGTCTTCCTTATGGATCCAATCTGATAGTGGTAGATGTCTCGTCTCCTTTATGACTCTAATCTGATAGTGGTAGTGGGGTGGTAGATGTCCAGTCTCCCTTATGGCTCTAATCTGAAAGTGGTAGATGTCTTTTCTCCCTTATGGCTCTATTCTGATAGTCGTAGCGGGGTGGTAGATGTCTAGACCCCCTTATGGATCTAATCTGGTGGTGGTAGATATCTAGTCTCCCTTATGGATCTAATCTGATAGTGGTAGTGGGGTGGTAGATGTCTACACTCCCATATGGCTATAATCTGATAGTGGTAGTGGGGTGGTAGATGTCCAGTCTCCCTTATGGCTCTAATCTGAAAGTGGTAGTTGTCTTTTCTCCCTTATGGCTCTATTCTGATAGTCGTAGCGGGGTGGTAGATGTCTAGACCCCCTTATGGATCTAATCTGGTGGTGGTAGATATCTAGTCTCCCTTAAGGATCTAATCTAATCTGATAGTGGTAGTGGGGTGGTAGATGTCTACACTCCCATATGGCTATAATCTGATAGTGGTAGTGGGGTTGTAGATATCTAGCCTCCCTTATGGATCTAATCTGATAGTGGTAGTGGGGTGGTAGATGTCTACACTCTCATATGGCTATAATCTGATAGTGGTAGTGGGGTGGTAGATGTCCAGTCTCCCTTATGGCTCTAATCTGATAGTGGTAGATGTCTCGTCTCCTTTATGGCTCTAATCCGATAGTGGTAGTGGGGTGGAAGATGTCTAGACTCCCTTATGGCTCTAATCTGATAGTGGTAGATATCTAGTCTCCCTTATGGCTCTAATCGGATAGTGGTCAATTTCTCGTCTCCTTTATGGCTCTAATCTGATAGTGGTAGCGGGGTGGTAGATGTCTAGTATCCGTTATGGCTCTAATCTGATAGTGGTAGTGGGGTGGTAGATGTCTAGTCTCCTTTACGCTCTTATCTGATAGTGGTATTTGGGTGGTAGATGTCTAGTATCCCTTATGGCTCTAATCCGATAGTGGTAATGGTGTGGTAGATGCATAGGCTCCCTTTTTGCTCTAATCTGATAGTGGTAGTGGGGTGGTAGATGTCTAGTCTCCTTTATGGTTCTAATCTGATAGTGGTAGTGGGGTAGTAGATGTCTAGGCTCCATTTTTGCTCTAATCTGATAGTGGTAGTGGGTTGGAAGAGTCTAGTTTCCCTTATGGCTCTAATCTGATAATGGTATATGGGTGGTAGATGTCTAGTCTCCTTTATGGCTCTAATATGATAGTGGTAGTGGTGTGGTAGAAGTCTAGACTCCTTAATGGCTCTAATCTGATAGTGGTAGTGGGGTGGTAGATGTCTAGTCTCCTTTACGCTCTTATCTGATAGTGGTATTTGGGTGGTAGATGTCTAGTTTCCCTTATGGCTCTAATCTGATAGTGGTATTTGGGTGGTAGATGTCTAGTATCACTTATGGCTCTAATCCGATAAGGGCTCAAATCTGATAGTTGTAGAGAGTTGGAAGATATCTCCCTTATGGCTCTACTCTGATAGTGGTAGAAGTTTAATCTCCTTTATGGCTCTAATCTGGTAGTGGTAGCTGTCTAGTGACTCTTATGGCTCTAATCTTATAATGGTATAGGGGTGGTAGATGTCTAGTCTCCCCTATGGCTCTAATCTGATAGTGGTAGATTTCTAGACTCCTTTATGACTCTAATCTGACAGTGGTAGTGGGGTGGTAGATGTCTAGAATCCTTAATGGCTCTAATCTGATAGTGGTAGTGGGGTTGTAGATGTCTAGTCTCCTTTATGGGTCTAGTCTGATAGTGGTAGTGGGGTTGTAGATGTCTAGACTCCCTTATGGATCTAATCTGGTGGTGGTAGATGCCTATTCTCTCTTATGGCTCTAATCTGATAGTGGTAGATCTCTAGTCTCCCGTATGGCTCTAATCTGATAGTGGTAGTGGGGTTGTAGATGTCTGGACTCCCTTATGGATCTAATCTGGTGGTGGTAGATGCCTATTCCCTCGTATGGCTCTAATCTGATAGTGGTAGATGTCTAGTCTCCCTTATGACTCTAATCTGATAGTGGTAGTGGGGTGGTATGTGTCTAGTATCCCTTATGGCTGTAATCTGATAGTGGTATTTGGGTGGTAGATGTCTAGTCTCCTTTACGGCTCTAATCTGATAGTGGTAGTGGGTTGGAAGATGTCTAGACTCCTTTACGGGTCTAATCTGATAGTGGTAGTGGGGTGGTAGATGTCTAGTCTCCCTCATGGTTCTAATCTGATAGTGGTAGTGGGGTTGTATGTGTCTAGTATACCTTATGGCTCTAATCTGTTAGTTGTAGTGGGTTGGAAGATGTCTAGTCTCCCTTATGGCTGTAATCTGGTAGTGGTATTTGGGTGGTAGATGCCTAGGCTCCTTTACGGCTCTAATCGGATAGTTGTATTGGGGTGGTATGTGTCTAGAGTCCCTTATGGCTCTAATCTGATAGTGGTAGTGGGTTGGAAGATGTCTAGTATCCCTAATGGCACTAATCAGATAGTGGTAATAGTGTGGTAGATACCTAGGCTCTCGTATGGCTCTAATCTGATAGTGGTAGTGGGGTGGTAGATGTCTAGTCTCCTTTACGCTCTTATCTGATAGTGGTATTTGGGTGGTAGATGTCTAGTTTCCCTTATGGCTCTAATCTGATAGTGGTATTTGGGTGGTAGATGTCTAGTATCCCTTATGGCTCTAATCCGATAAGGGCTCAAATCTGATAGTTGTAGAGAGTTGGAAGATATCTAGTCTCCCTTACGGCTCTACTCTGATAGTGGTAGAAGTTGAATCTCCTTTATGGCTCTAATCTGGTGGTAGCTGTCTAGTGACTCTTATGGCTCTAATCTTATAATGGTATAGGGGTGGTAGATGTCTAGTCTCCCTTATGGCTCTAATCTGATAGTGGTAGTGGGTTGGAAAATGTCTAGTATCCTTAATGGCACTAATCAGATAGTGGTAATAGTGTGGTAGATACCTAGGCTCTCTTATGGCTGTAATCTGATAGTGGTATTTGGGTGGTAGATGTCTAGTCTCCTTTACGGCTCTAATCTGATAGTGGTAGTGGGTTGGAAGATGTCTAGACTCCTTTACGGGTCTAATCTGATAGTGGTAGTGGGGTGGTAGATGTCTAGTCTCCCTCATGGTTCTAATCTGATAGTGGTAGTGGGGTTGTATGTGTCTAGTATACCTTATGGCTCTAATCTGTTAGTTGTAGTGGGTTGGAAGATGTCTAGTCTCCCTTATGGCTGTAATCTGGTAGTGGTATTTGGGTGGTAGATGCCTAGGCTCCTTTACGGCTCTAATCGGATAGTTGTATTGGGGTGGTATGTGTCTAGAGTCCCTTATGGCTCTAATCTGATAGTGGTAGTGGGTTGGAAGATGTCTAGTATCCCTAATGGCACTAATCAGATAGTGGTAATAGTGTGGTAGATACCTAGGCTCTCGTATGGCTCTAATCTGATAGTGGTAGTGGGGTGGTAGATGTCTAGTCTCCTTTACGCTCTTATCTGATAGTGGTATTTGGGTGGTAGATGTCTAGTTTCCCTTATGGCTCTAATCTGATAGTGGTATTTGGGTGGTAGATGTCTAGTATCCCTTATGGCTCTAATCCGATAAGGGCTCAAATCTGATAGTTGTAGAGAGTTGGAAGATATCTAGTCTCCCTTACGGCTCTACTCTGATAGTGGTAGAAGTTGAATCTCCTTTATGGCTCTAATCTGGTGGTAGCTGTCTAGTGACTCTTATGGCTCTAATCTTATAATGGTATAGGGGTGGTAGATGTCTAGTCTCCCTTATGGCTCTAATCTGATAGTGGTAGTGGGTTGGAAAATGTCTAGTATCCTTAATGGCACTAATCAGATAGTGGTAATAGTGTGGTAGATACCTAGGCTCTCTTATGGCTCTAATCTGATAGTGGTAGTGGGGTGGTATGTGTCTAGTATCCCTTATGGCTCTATTCTGATAGTGGTAGTGGGGTGGTAGATTTCTAGACTCCTTTATGACTCTAATCTGACAGTGGTAGTGGGGTGGTAGATGTCTAGAATCCCTTATGGCTCTAATCTGATAGCGGTAGATGTCTAGTCTCCCCTATGGCTCTAATCTGGTAGTGGTAGATGTCTAGTCTCCCTTATGGCTCTAATCTGATAATTGTAGAGGGGTGGTAGATGTCTAATCTCCTTTATGGCTCTAATCTGATAGTGGTAGATGTCTAGTCTCCTTTACGGCTCTAATCTGATGGTGTTAGTGGGGTGGTAGATGTATAGTCTCCCTTACGGCTCTATTCTGATAGTGGTAATGGGGTGGTAGATCTCTAGTCTCCTTTACGGCTCTAATCTGATGGTGTTTGTGGGGTGGTAGATGTATAGTCTCCCTTACTGCTCTATTCTGATAGTGGTAATGGGGTGGTAGATCTCTAGTCTCCTTTATGGCTCTAATCTGATAGTGTTAGTGGGGTGGTAGATGTCTCCCTTATGGCTCTCATCTGATAGTGGTAGAAGTTTAATCTCCTTTATGGCTCTAATCTGGTAGTGGTAGATGTCTAGACTCCCTTATGGCTCTAATATGGTAGTGGTAGATGTCTTATCTCCCTTATCGCTCTAATCTGATAGTGGTATTGGGGTGGTATGTTTCTAGAATCTCTTATGGCTCTAATCTGATAGTGGTAGTAGGTTGGAAGATGTCTAGTCTCCCTTATGGCTCTAATCTGATAGTGGTAGATGTCTAGTCCCCCTAATGGCTCTAATCTGATAGTGGTAGATGTCGAGTCTCCCTTATGGCACTAATCTGATAGTGGTTAGATGTCTAGTCTCCCTTTTGGCTCCAATCTGATAGTGGTAGATGTCTAGTCTCCCTTATGGCTCTAATCCGATAGTGGTTAGATGTCTAGTCTCCCTTATGGCACTAATCTGACAGTGGTAGTGGGGTGGTAGATGTCTAGTCTCCCTTATGGCTCTAATCTTATAGTGGTAGTTGTCTAGTATCCCTTATGGCTCTAATCTGATAGTGGTAGTGGGGATGGAAGATGTCTACGCTCCGTTATGGCTCTAATCTGGGGGTAGATGTCTAATCTTCCTTATGGCTCTAATCTGATAGTGGTAGTGGGGTGGAAGATGTCTAGTCTCCCTTATGGCTCTAATCTGATAGTGATAGATGTCTAGTCTCCCTTATGGCTCTAATCTGATAGTGGTTAGATGTCTAGTCTCACTTATGGTTCTAATCTGATAGTGGTTAGATGTCTAGTCTCCCTTATGGCTCTAATCTGATAGTTGTAAATGTCTAGTGTCCCTTATGGCTCTCATCTGGTAGTGGAAGATGTCTAGACTCCCTTATTGCTCTAATCTGATAGTGATAGTGGGGTTGTAGATGTCTACTCTCCTTTATGGCTCTAATCTGATAGTGTTAGTGGGGTGGTAGATGTCTATTCTCACTTATGGCTCTAATCTGACAGTGGTAGTGGGGTGGTAGATGTCTAGTCTCTTTTACGGCTCTAATCTGGTAGTGGAAGATTCTAGTCTCCCTTATGGCTCGAATCTGATAATGGTATAGGGGTGGTAGATGTTTACCCTCCCTTATGGCTCTAATCTGGTAGTCGTAGATGCCTAGTCTCCCTTATGTCTCTAATCTGATAGTGTTAGTGGGGTGGTAGATGTCTAGACTCCCTTATAGCTCTAATCTGATAGTGGTAGTCGGGTGGTAGATGTTTGGTATCCCTTATGGCTCTATTCTGACAGTGGGAGTGGGGTGGTAGATGTCTAGTCTCCTTTATGGCTCTAATCTGATAGTGGAATGTGTCTAGTCTCCCTTATGGCTCTAATCTGATAGTGGTAGTGGGGTTGTAGATGTCTAGTCTCCTTTATGGCTCTAATCTGATAGTGTTAGTGGGGTGGTAGATGTCTAGACTCCCTTATAGCTCTAATCTGATAGTGGTAGTCAGGTGGTAGATGTTTGGTATCCCTTATGGCTCTAATCTGATAGTGGGAGTGTGGTGGTAGATGTCTAGTCTCCTTTATGGCTCTAATTTGACAGTGGTATATGTCTATTCTCCTTTATGGCTCTAATCTGATTGTGGTTGTGGGGTGGTAGATGTCTAGTCTCCTTTATGGCTCTAATCTGATAATGGTAGTCGGGTGGTAGATGTCTAGACACACTTATGCCCCTAATATAATAGTGGTAGAAGTCTAGTCTCCCTTATGGCTCTAATCTGGTAGTGGCAGATGTCTAGTCTCCCTTATGGCTCTAATCTGATAATGGTAGTGGGGTTGTAGATGTCTATTCTCCTTTATGGCTCTAATCTGTTTGTGGTAGATGTCTAATCTCCTTTATGGCTCTAATCTGATTGTGGTTGTTGGGTGGAAGATGTCCAGTCTCCCTTATGGCTCTAATCTGATAGTGGTAGATGTCTCGTCTCCTTTATGGCTCTAATCTGGTAGTGGTAGATGTGTAGTGTCCCTTATGGCTCTAATCTGATCATTGTTTAGGGGTGGTAGATGTCTAGTCTCCCTTATGGCTTTAATCTGATAGTGGTAGATGTTTAGTCTCCCTTATGGCTCTAATCTGATAGTGGTAGTGGGGATGGAATAAATCTAGGCTCCCTTATGGCTCTCATCTGGTAGTGGTAGATGTATACCCTCCCTTATGGCTCTAATCTGATAGTGGTAGTGGGTTGGAAGATGTCTAGTCTCCCTTATGGCTCTAATCTGATAGTGGTAGTGGGTTGGAAGATGTCTAGTATCCCTAATGGCACTAATCAGATAGTGGTAATAGTGTGGTAGATACCTAGGCTCTCGTATGGCTCTAATCTGATAGTGGTAGTGGGGTGGTAGATGTCTAGTCTCCTTTACGCTCTTATCTGATAGTGGTATTTGGGTGGTAGATGTCTAGTTTCCCTTATGGCTCTAATCTGATAGTGGTATTTGGGTGGTAGATGTCTAGTATCCCTTATGGCTCTAATCCGATAAGGGCTCAAATCTGATAGTTGTAGAGAGTTGGAAGATATCTAGTCTCCCTTACGGCTCTACTCTGATAGTGGTAGAAGTTGAATCTCCTTTATGGCTCTAATCTGGTGGTAGCTGTCTAGTGACTCTTATGGCTCTAATCTTATAATGGTATAGGGGTGGTAGATGTCTAGTCTCCCTTATGGCTCTAATCTGATAGTGGTAGTGGGTTGGAAAATGTCTAGTATCCTTAATGGCACTAATCAGATAGTGGTAATAGTGTGGTAGATACCTAGGCTCTCTTATGGCTCTAATCTGATAGTGGTAGTGGGGTGGTATGTGTCTAGTATCCCTTATGGCTCTATTCTGATAGTGGTAGTGGGGTGGTAGATTTCTAGACTCCTTTATGACTCTAATCTGACAGTGGTAGTGGGGTGGTAGATGTCTAGAATCCCTTATGGCTCTAATCTGATAGCGGTAGATGTCTAGTCTCCCCTATGGCTCTAATCTGGTAGTGGTAGATGTCTAGTCTCCCTTATGGCTCTAATCTGATAATTGTAGAGGGGTGGTAGATGTCTAATCTCCTTTATGGCTCTAATCTGATAGTGGTAGATGTCTAGTCTCCTTTACGGCTCTAATCTGATGGTGTTAGTGGGGTGGTAGATGTATAGTCTCCCTTACGGCTCTATTCTGATAGTGGTAATGGGGTGGTAGATCTCTAGTCTCCTTTACGGCTCTAATCTGATGGTGTTTGTGGGGTGGTAGATGTATAGTCTCCCTTACTGCTCTATTCTGATAGTGGTAATGGGGTGGTAGATCTCTAGTCTCCTTTATGGCTCTAATCTGATAGTGTTAGTGGGGTGGTAGATGTCTCCCTTATGGCTCTCATCTGATAGTGGTAGAAGTTTAATCTCCTTTATGGCTCTAATCTGGTAGTGGTAGATGTCTAGACTCCCTTATGGCTCTAATATGGTAGTGGTAGATGTCTTATCTCCCTTATCGCTCTAATCTGATAGTGGTATTGGGGTGGTATGTTTCTAGAATCTCTTATGGCTCTAATCTGATAGTGGTAGTAGGTTGGAAGATGTCTAGTCTCCCTTATGGCTCTAATCTGATAGTGGTAGATGTCTAGTCCCCCTAATGGCTCTAATCTGATAGTGGTAGATGTCGAGTCTCCCTTATGGCACTAATCTGATAGTGGTTAGATGTCTAGTCTCCCTTTTGGCTCCAATCTGATAGTGGTAGATGTCTAGTCTCCCTTATGGCTCTAATCCGATAGTGGTTAGATGTCTAGTCTCCCTTATGGCACTAATCTGACAGTGGTAGTGGGGTGGTAGATGTCTAGTCTCCCTTATGGCTCTAATCTTATAGTGGTAGTTGTCTAGTATCCCTTATGGCTCTAATCTGATAGTGGTAGTGGGGATGGAAGATGTCTACGCTCCGTTATGGCTCTAATCTGGGGGTAGATGTCTAATCTTCCTTATGGCTCTAATCTGATAGTGGTAGTGGGGTGGAAGATGTCTAGTCTCCCTTATGGCTCTAATCTGATAGTGATAGATGTCTAGTCTCCCTTATGGCTCTAATCTGATAGTGGTTAGATGTCTAGTCTCACTTATGGTTCTAATCTGATAGTGGTTAGATGTCTAGTCTCCCTTATGGCTCTAATCTGATAGTTGTAAATGTCTAGTGTCCCTTATGGCTCTCATCTGGTAGTGGAAGATGTCTAGACTCCCTTATTGCTCTAATCTGATAGTGATAGTGGGGTTGTAGATGTCTACTCTCCTTTATGGCTCTAATCTGATAGTGTTAGTGGGGTGGTAGATGTCTATTCTCACTTATGGCTCTAATCTGACAGTGGTAGTGGGGTGGTAGATGTCTAGTCTCTTTTACGGCTCTAATCTGGTAGTGGAAGATTCTAGTCTCCCTTATGGCTCGAATCTGATAATGGTATAGGGGTGGTAGATGTTTACCCTCCCTTATGGCTCTAATCTGGTAGTCGTAGATGCCTAGTCTCCCTTATGTCTCTAATCTGATAGTGTTAGTGGGGTGGTAGATGTCTAGACTCCCTTATAGCTCTAATCTGATAGTGGTAGTCGGGTGGTAGATGTTTGGTATCCCTTATGGCTCTATTCTGACAGTGGGAGTGGGGTGGTAGATGTCTAGTCTCCTTTATGGCTCTAATCTGATAGTGGAATGTGTCTAGTCTCCCTTATGGCTCTAATCTGATAGTGGTAGTGGGGTTGTAGATGTCTAGTCTCCTTTATGGCTCTAATCTGATAGTGTTAGTGGGGTGGTAGATGTCTAGACTCCCTTATAGCTCTAATCTGATAGTGGTAGTCAGGTGGTAGATGTTTGGTATCCCTTATGGCTCTAATCTGATAGTGGGAGTGTGGTGGTAGATGTCTAGTCTCCTTTATGGCTCTAATTTGACAGTGGTATATGTCTATTCTCCTTTATGGCTCTAATCTGATTGTGGTTGTGGGGTGGTAGATGTCTAGTCTCCTTTATGGCTCTAATCTGATAATGGTAGTCGGGTGGTAGATGTCTAGACACACTTATGCCCCTAATATAATAGTGGTAGAAGTCTAGTCTCCCTTATGGCTCTAATCTGGTAGTGGCAGATGTCTAGTCTCCCTTATGGCTCTAATCTGATAATGGTAGTGGGGTTGTAGATGTCTATTCTCCTTTATGGCTCTAATCTGTTTGTGGTAGATGTCTAATCTCCTTTATGGCTCTAATCTGATTGTGGTTGTTGGGTGGAAGATGTCCAGTCTCCCTTATGGCTCTAATCTGATAGTGGTAGATGTCTCGTCTCCTTTATGGCTCTAATCTGGTAGTGGTAGATGTGTAGTGTCCCTTATGGCTCTAATCTGATCATTGTTTAGGGGTGGTAGATGTCTAGTCTCCCTTATGGCTTTAATCTGATAGTGGTAGATGTTTAGTCTCCCTTATGGCTCTAATCTGATAGTGGTAGTGGGGATGGAATAAATCTAGGCTCCCTTATGGCTCTCATCTGGTAGTGGTAGATGTATACCCTCCCTTATGGCTCTAATCTGATAGTGGTAGTGGGTTGGAAGATGTCTAGTCTCCCGTATGGCTCTAATCTGATAGTGGTTGCTGTCTAGTGTCCACTATGGCTCTAATCTGATAATGGTATAGGAGTGGTAGATGTCTAGTCTCCCTTATGGCTCTAATCTGATATTGGTAGATCTCTAGTCACCTTTATGGTTCTAATCTGATATTGGTGGTGGGGTGGTAGATGTCTAGTCTTCTTTAAGGCTCTAATCTTATAGTGCCATATGTCTAATCTCCTTTATGGCTATAATCTGATTGTGGTTTTGGGGTGGAAGATGTCTATACTCCCTTATGGCTCTAACCTGATAGTGTTAGATGTCTCGTCTCCTTTATGGCTCTAATCTGATAGTGGTAGTGGGGTTGTAGATGTCAAGTCTCCAGTATGGCTCTAATCTTATAGTGGTACTGGGGTGGTAGACGTCTAGACTCCCTTATCTATCTAATCTGGTGGTGGTAGATATCTAGTCTTACTTATGGCTTGAATCTGATAGTGGTTGTGGGGTGGTAGATGTATAGACTCCCTTATGAAATCTAATCTGGTGGTGGTAGATGCCTATTCTCCCTTATGGCTTTAATCTGAAAGTGGTAGATGTCTAGTCTCTCTTATGGCTCTAATCTGATAATGGTAGTGGGGTGGTAGATGTCTAGTCTCCCTTATGGCTCTAATCTGGTGGTGGTAGATATCTAGTCTCCTTTATGGCTCTAATTTGACAGTGGTATATGTCTATTCTCCTTTATGGCTCTAATCTGATTGTGGTTGTGGGGTGGTAGATGTCTAGTGTCCTTTATGGCTCTAATCTGATAATGGTAGTCGGGTGGTAGATGTCTAGACACCCTTATGCCCCTAATATAATAGTGGTAGAAGTCTAGGCTCCCTTATGGCTCTAATCTGGTAGTGGCAGATGTCTAGTCTCCCTTATGGCTCTAATCTGATAATGGTAGTGGGGTTGTAGATGTCTAGTCTCCTTTACGGCTCTAATCTGATTGTGGTTGTTGGGTGGAAGATGTCCAGTCTCCCTTATGGCTCTAATCTGATAGTGGTAGATGTCTCATCACCTTTATGGCTCTAATCTGGTAGTGGTAGATGTCTAGTGTCCCGTATGGCTCTAATCTGATCATTGTATAGGGGTGGTAGATGTCTAGTCTCCCTTATGGCTCTAATATGATAGTGGTAGATGTGTAGTCTCCCTTATGGCTCTAATCTGATAGTGGTAGTGGGGATGTAATAAATCTAGGCTCCCTTATGGCTCTCATCTGGTAGTGGTAGATGTATACCCTCCCTTATGGCTCTAATCTGATAGTGGTAGTGGGGTGGAAGATATCTAGTCTCCCGTATGGCTCTAATCTGATAGTGGTTGCTGTCTAGTGTCCACTATGGCTCTAATCTGATAATGGTATAGGCATGGTAGATGTCTAGTCTCCCTTATGGCTCTAATCTTATATTGGTAGATCTCTAGTCTCCTTTATGGTTCTAATCTGATAGTGGTAGTGGGGTGGTAGATGTCTAGTCTTCTTTAAGGCTCTAATCTTATAGTGGCAAATGTCTAATCTCCTTTATGGCTGTAATCTGATTGTGGTTTTGGGGTGGAAGATGTCTATACTCCCTTATTGGCTCTAATCGGATAGTGGTATATGTCTCGTCTCCTTTATGGCTCTAATCTGATAGTGGTAGTGGGGTTGTAGACGTCTAGTCTCCAGTATGGCTCTAATCTGGTGGTGGTAGATATCTCGTCTCCCTTATGGCTGTAATCTGATAGTGATAGATGTCTCGTCTCCTTTATGGCTCTAATCTGATAGTGGTAGTGGGGTTGTAGATGTCTAGTCTCCCTTATCGATCTAATCTGGTGGTGGTAGATATCTAGTCTTACTTATGGCTCAAATCTGATAGTGGTAGTGGGGTGGTAGATGTATAGACTCCCTTACGGATCTAATCTGGTGGTGGTAGATGCCTATTCTCCCTTATGGATTTAATCTGAAAGTGGTAGATGTCTAGTCTCTCTTATGGCTCTAATCTGATAATGGTAGTGGGGTGGTACATGTCTAGTCTCCCTTATGGCTCTAATCTGGTGGTGGTAGATATCTCGTCTCCCTTATGGCTGTAATCTGATAGTGATAGATGTCTCGTCTCCTTTATGGCTCTAATCTGATAGTGGTAGTGGGGTTGTAGATGTCTAGTCTCCTTTATGGTTCTAATCTGTAAATGCTAGTGGGGTGGTAGAAGTCTAGACTCCCTAATGGCTCTAATCTGATAGTGGTAGTGGGGTGGTAGATGTCTAGTGTCCTTTACGGCTCTAATCTGATAGTGGCATATGTCTAATCTCCCTTATGGCTCTAATCTTATAGTGGTAGATGTCTCGTCTCCTTTATGGCTCTAATCTGGTAGAGGTAGTGGGGTTGTAGATGTCTAATCTCCCTTATGGCTCCAATCTGATAGTGGTAGTGGGGTTGTAGATGTCTAGTCTCCTTTATGGCTCTCATCTGGTAGTGGTAGATGTCTCGTCTCCTTTATGGCTCTAATCTGATAGTGGGAGTGGGGTTGTAGATGTCTAGTCTCCTTTATGGCTCTAATCTGATAGTGTTAGTGGGGTGGTAGATGTCTAGACTCCCTTATAGCTCTAATCTGATAGTGGTAGTCAGGTGTTAGATGTTTGGTATCCCTTATGGCTCTAATCTGATAGTGGGAGTGGGGTGGTAGATCTCTAGTCTCCTTTATGGCTCTAATCTGATAGTGGTAGTGGGGTGATAGATGTCTAGTCTCCTATATGGCTCTAATTTGGCAGTGGTATATGTCTATTCTCCTTTATGGCTCTAATCCGATTGTGGTTTTGGGGTGGTAGATGTCTAGTCTCCTTTATGGCTCTAATCTGATAATGGTAGTCGGGTGGTAGATGTCTAGACACACTTATGCCCCTAATATAATAGTGGTAGAAGTCTAGTCTCCCTTATGGCTCTAATCTGGTAGTGGCAGATGTCTAGTCTCCCTTATGGCTCTAATCTGATAATGGTAGTGGTGTTGTAGATGTCTAGTCTCCTTTATGGCTCTAATCTGTTTGTGGTAGATGTCTAATCTCCTTTATGGCTCTAATCTGATTGTGGTTGTTGGGTGGAAGATGTCTCGTCTCCTTTATGGCTCTAATCTGGTAGTGGTAGATGTCTAGTTTCCCTTATGGCTCTAATCTGATCATTGTTTAGGGGTGGTAGATGTCTAGTCTCCCTTATGGCTCTAATATGATAGTGGTAGATGTCTAGTCTCCCTTATGGCTTTAATCTGATAGTGGTAGATGTTTAGTCTCCCTTATGGCTCTAATCTGATAGTGGTAGTGGGGATGGAATAAATCTAGGCTCCCTTATGGCTCTCATCTGGTAGTGGTAGATCTCTAGTCTCCTTTATGGCTATAATCTGATAGTGGTAGTGGGGTGGTAGATGTCTATACTCCCTTATGGCTCTAATCTGACAGTGGTAGTGGGGATGGAATAAGTCTAGGCTCCCTTATGGCTCTCATCTGGTAGTGGTAGATGTATACCCTCCCGTATGGCTCTAATCTGATAGTGGTTGCTGTCTAGTGTCTACTATGGCTCTAATCTGATAATGGTATAGGAGTGGTAGATGTCTAGTCTCCCTTATGGCTCTAATCTGATATTGGTAGATCTCCTGTCTCCTTTATGGTTCTAATCTGATAGTGGTAGTGGGGTGGTAGATGTCTAGTCTTCTTTAAGGCTCTAATCTTATAGTGGCATATGTCTAATCTCCTTTATGGCTCTGATCTGATTGTGGTTTTGGGGTGGCAGATGTCTATACTCCCTTATGGCTCTAATCTGATAGTGGTAGATGTCTCGTCTCCTTTGTGGCTCTAATCTGATAGTGGTAGTGGGGTTGTAGATGTCTAGTCTCCAGTATGGCTCTAATCTTATAGTGGTACTGGGGTGGTAGACGTCTAGACTCCCTTATCGATCTAATCTGGTGGTGGTAGATATCTAGTCTTACTTATGGCTCGAATCTGATAGTGGTAGTGGGGTGGTAGATGTATAGACTCCCTTATGGATCTAATCTGGTGGTGGTAGATGCCTATTCTCCCTTATGGCTTTAATCTGAAAGTGTTAGATGTCTCGTCTCCTTTATGGCTCTAATCTGATAGTGGTAGTGGGGTTGTAGATGTCTAGTCTCCTTTATGGTTCTAATTTGATAGTGGTAAATTTTTATTTTCCTTTATGGCTTTAATCAGATTGTGGATGCGGGGTGGTAGATGTCTCGTCTCCCTTATGGCTATAATCTGATAGTGGTAGTGGGGTTATAGATGTCTAGTCTCCTTTATGGCTCTAATTTGATAATGGTAGTTGGGTGGTAGACGTCTAGACTCCCTTATGCCCCTAATATGATAGTGGTAGATGTCTATTCTCCCTTATGGCTCTAATCTGGTAGTGGTAGTTGGGTGGAAGATGTCTAGTCTCCCGTATAGCTCTAATCTGATAGTGCTAGTGGGGTGGTAGATGTCTAGACTCCTTTATGCACCTAATAGGATAGTGGTAGATGTCTAGTCCCCCTTATGGCTCTAATCTGGTAGTGGCAGATGTCTTGTCTCCCTTATGGCTCCAATCTGATAATGGTAGTGGGGAGGAAGATGTGTTGTCTCCCTTATATCTCTAATCTGATAGTGGTAGATTTCTCGTCTCCTTTATGGCTCTAATCTGATAGTGGTAGCGGGGTGGTAGATGTCTAGACTCCCTTATGGATCTAATCTGGTGGTGCTAGATATCTCGTCTCCCTTATGAATTTAATCTGACAATGGTATAGGGGTGGTAGATGTCTAGTCTCCTTTATGGCTCCAATCTGACAGTGGTAGACGGGTGGTAGATGTCTAGTCTCCCTTATGGCTCTAATCTGACAGTGGTAATAGGGTGGTAGATGTCTTGTCTCCCTTATGGCTCCAATCTGATAATGGTAGTTGGGAGGAAGATGTGTAGTCTCCCTTATGGCTCTAATCTGATAGTGGTAGATATCTTGTCTCCTTTATGGCTCTAATCTGATAGTGGTAGCGGGGTGGTAGATGTCTAGACTCCCTTATCGATCTAATCTGGTGGTGCTAGATATCTCGTCTCCCTTATGCATTTAATTTGATAGTGGTAGTGGGGTGGTAGATGTCTAGTCTCCCTTTTGGCTCTAAGCTGATTGTGGTTGTGGGGTGGTAGATGTCTCGTCTCCCATATGGCTCTAATCTGATAGTGGTAGATGTCTCGTCTCCTTTATGGCTCTAATCTGATAGTGGTAGTGGGGTTGTAGATGTCTAGTCTCCTTTATGGCTCTAATCTGTAAGTGGTAGTGGGGTGGTAGAAGTCTAGACTCCCTAATGGCTCTAATCTGATAGTGGTAGTGGGGATGGAATAAGTCTAGGCTCCCTTATGGCTCTCATCTGGTAGTGGTAGATGTATACCCTCCCTTATGGCTCTAATCTGATAGTGGTAGTGGGGTGGAAGATGTCTAGTCTCGCGTATGGCTCTAATCTGATAGTGGTTGCTGTCTAGTGTCCATTATGGCTCTAATCTGATAATGGTATAGGAGTGGTAGATGTCTAGTCTCCCTTATGGTTCTAATCTGATAGTGGTAGTGGGGTGGTAGATGTGTTGTCTTCTTTAAGGCTCTAATCTGATAGAGGTAGTGGGGTGGTAGATGTCTAGTGTCCTTTACGGCTCTAATCTGATAGTGGTTGCTGTCTAGTGTCCACTATGGCTCTAATCTGATAATGGTATAGGAGTGGTAGATGTCTAGTCTCCCTTATGGCTCTAATCTGATATTGGTAGATCTCTAGTCTCCTTTATGGCTATAATCTGATAGTGGTAGTGGGGTGGTAGATGTCTATACTCCCTTATGGCTCTAATCTGACAGTGGTAGTGGGGATGGAATAAGTCTAGGCTCCCTTATGGCTCTCATCTGGTAGTGGTAGATGTATACCCTCCCGTATGGCTCTAATCTGATAGTGGTTGCTGTCTAGTGTCCACTATGGCTCTAATCTGATAATGGTATAGGAGTGGTAGATGTCTAGTCTCCCTTATGGCTCTAATCTGATATTGGTAGATCTCCTGTCTCCTTTATGGTTCTAATCTGATAGTGGTAGTGGGGTGGTAGATGTCTAGTCTTCTTTAAGGCTCTAATCTTATAGTGGCATATGTCTAATCTCCTTTATGGCTCTAATCTGATTGTGGCTTTGGGGTGGCAGATGTCTATACTCCCTTATGGCTCTAATCTGATAGTGTTAGATGTCTCGTCTCCTTTATGGCTCTAATCTGATAGTGGTAGTGGGGTTGTAGATGTCTAGTCTCCTTTATGGCTCTAATCTGATTGTGGCTTTGGGGTGGCAGATGTCTATACTCCCTTATGGCTCTAATCTGATAGTGGTAGATTTCTCGTCTCCTTTATGGCTCTAATCTGATAGTGGTAGCGGGGTGGTAGATGTCTAGACTCCCTTATGGATCTAATCTGGTGGTGCTAGATATCTCGTCTCCCTTATGAATTTAATCTGACAGTGGTAGTGGGGTGGTAGATGTCTAGTCTCCCTTATGGCTCTAATCTGACAGTGGTAATAGGGTGGTAGATGTCTTGTCTCCCTTATGGCTCCAATCTGATAATGGTAGTTGGGAGGAAGATGTGTAGTCTCCCTTATGGCTCTAATCTGATAGTGGTAGATATCTTGTCTCCTTTATGGCTCTAATCTGATAGTGGTAGCGGGGTGGTAGATGTCTAGACTCCCTTATCGATCTAATCTGGTGGTGCTAGATATCTCGTCTCCCTTATGCATTTAATTTGATAGTGGTAGTGGGGTGGTAGATGTCTAGTCTCCCTTTTGGCTCTAAGCTGATTGTGGTTGTGGGGTGGTAGATGTCTCGTCTCCCATATGGCTCTAATCTGATAGTGGTAGATGTCTCGTCTCCTTTATGGCTCTAATCTGATAGTGGTAGTGGGGTTGTAGATGTCTAGTCTCCTTTATGGCTCTAATCTGTAAGTGGTAGTGGGGTGGTAGAAGTCTAGACTCCCTAACGGCTCTAATCTGATAGTGGTAGTGGGGATGGAATAAGTCTAGGCTCCCTTATGGCTCTCATCTGGTAGTGGTAGATGTATACCCTCCCTTATGGCTCTAATCTGATAGTGGTAGTGGGGTGGAAGATGTCTAGTCTCGCGTATGGCTCTAATCTGATAGTGGTTGCTGTCTAGTGTCCATTATGGCTCTAATCTGATAATGGTATAGGAGTGGTAGATGTCTAGTCTCCCTTATGGTTCTAATCTGATAGTGGTAGTGGGGTGGTAGATGTGTTGTCTTCTTTAAGGCTCTAATCTGATAGAGGTAGTGGGGTGGTAGATGTCTAGTGTCCTTTACGGCTCTAATCTTATAGTGGCATATGTCTAATCTCCTTTATGGCTCTAATCTGATTGTGGTTTTGGGGTGGAAGATGTCTAGTCTCCCTTATGAATCTAATCTGATAGTGGTAGATGTCTCGTCTCCTTTATGGATCTAATCTGATAGTGGTAGTGGGGTTGTAGATGTCTAGTCTCCTGTATGGCTCTAATCTGATAGTGGTACTGGGGTGGTAGAAGTCTCGACTCCCTAATGGCTCTAATCTGATAGTGGTAGTGGGGATGGAATAAGTCTAGTCTCCCTTATGGCTCTCATCTGGTAGTGGTAGATGTATACCCTCCCTTATGGCTCTAATCTGATAGTGGTAGTTGGGTGGAAGATGTCTATTCTCCCGTATAGCTCTAATCTGATAGTGCTAGTGGGGTGGTAGATGTCTAGTGTCCCTTTTGGCACTAATCTGATAGTGGTAATGGTGTGGTAGATGCCTAGGATCCCTTTTGGCTCTAATCTGACAGTGGTAGCGGGGTTGTAGATGTCTAGTCTCCTTTATGGCTCTAATCTGATAGTGGGAGTGGGGTGGTAGATCTCTAGTCTCCTTTATGGCTCTAATCTGATAGTGGTAGTGGGGTGGTAGATGTCTAGTCTCCTTTATGGCTCTAATCTGACAGTGGTATATGTCTAGTCTCATTTATGGCTCTAATCTGATAATGGTAGTCGGGTGGTAGATGTCTAGACACCCTTATGCCCCTAATATAATAGTGGTAGATGTCTAGTCTCCCTTATGGCTCTAATCTGGTAGTGGCAGATGTCTAGTCTCCCTTATGGCTCTAATCTGATAATGGTAGTGGGGTTGTAGATGTCTAGTGTCCCTTATGGCTCTAATCTGATCATTGTTTAGGGGTGGTAGATGTCTAGTCTCCCTTATGGCTTTAATCTGATAGTGGTAGATGTTTAGTCTCCCTTATGGCTCTAATCTGATAGTGGTAGTGGGGATGGAATAAATCTAGGCTCCCTTATGGCTCTCATCTGGTAGTGGTAGATGTATACCCTCCCTTATGGCTCTAATCTGATAGTGGTAGTGGGGTGGAAGATGTCTAGTCTCCCGTATGGCTCTAATCTGATAGTGGTTGCTGTCTAGTGTCCACTATGGCTCTAATCTGATAATGGTATAGGAGTGGTAGATGTCTAGTCTCCCTTATGGCTCCAATCTGATAGTGGTAGTGGGGTTGTAGATGTCTAGTCTCCTTTATGGCTCTAATCTGATAGTGTTAGTGGGGTGGTAGATGTCTAGACTCCCTTATAGCTCTAATCTGATAGTGGTAGTCGGGTGGTAGATGTTTGGTATCCCTTATGGCTCTAATCTGATAGTGGGAGTGGGGTGTTAGATCTCTAGTCTCCTTTATGGCTCTAATCTGATAGTGGTAGTGGGGTGGTAGATGTCTAGTCTCCTTTATGGCTCTAATCTGACAGTGGTATATGTCTATTCTCCTTTATGGCTCTAATCTGATTGTGGTTGTGGGGTGGTAGATGTCTAGTCTCCTTTATGGCTCTAATCTGATAATGGTAGTCGGGTGGTAGATGTGTAGACACCCTTATGCCCCTAATATAATAGTGGTAGATGTCTAGTCTCCCTTATGGCTCTAATCTGGTAGTGGCAGATGTCTAGTCTCCCTTATGGCTCTAATCTGATAATGGTAGTGGGGTTGTAGATGTCTAGTGTCCCTTATGGCTCTAATCTGATCATTGTTTAGGGGTGATAGATGTCTAGTCTCCCTTATGGCTCTAATATGATAGTGGTAGATGTCTAGTCTCCCTTATGGCTTTAATCTGATAGTGGTAGATGTTTAGTCTCCCTTATGGCTCTAATCTGATAGTGGTAGTGGGGATGGAATAAATCTAGGCTCCCTTATGGCTCTCATCTGGTAGTGGTAGATGTATACCCTCCCTTATGGCTCTAATCTGATAGTGGTAGTGGGGTGGAAGATGTCTAGTCTCCCGTATGGCTCTAATCTGATAGTGGTTGCTGTCTAGTGTCCACTATGGCTCTAATCTGATAATGGTATAGGAGTGGTAGATGTCTAGTCTCCCTTATGGCTCCAATCTGATAGTGGTAGTGGGGTTGTAGATGTCTAGTCTCCTTTATGGCTCTAATTTGATAGTGTTAGTGGGGTGGTAGATGTCTAGACTCCCTTATAGCTCTAATCTGATAGTGGTAGTCGGGTGGTAGATGTTTGGTATCCCTTATGGCTCTAATCTGATAGTGGGAGTGGGGTGTTAGATCTCTAGTCTCCTTTATGGCTCTAATCTGATAGTGGTAGTAGGGTGGTAGATGTCTAGTCTCCTTTATGGCTCTAATCTGACAGTGGTATATGTCTATTCTCCTTTATGGCTCTAATCTGATTGTGGTTGTGGGGTGGGGTGGTAGATGTCTAGTCTCCTTTATGGCTCTAATCTGATAATGGTAGTCAGGTGGTAGATGTCTAGACACCCTTATGCCCCTAATATAATAGTGGTAGATGTCTAGTCTCCCTTATGGCTCTAATCTGGTAGTGGCAGATGTCTAGTCTCCCTTATGGCTCTAATCTGATAATGGTAGTGGGGTTGTAGATGTCTAGTGTCCCTTATGGCTCTAATCTGATCATTGTTTAGGGGTGGTAGATGTCTAGTCTCCCTTATGGCTCTAATATGATAGTGGTAGATGTCTAGTCTCCCTTATGGCTTTAATCTGATAGTGGTAGAGGTTTAGTCTCCCTTATGGCTCTAATCTGATAGTGGTAGTGGGGATGGAATAAATCTAGGCTCCCTTATGGCTCTCATCTGGTAGTGGTAGATGTATACCCTCCCTTATGGCTCTAATCTGATAGTGGTAGTGGGGTGGAAGATGTCTAGTCTCCCGTATGGCTCTAATCTGATAGTGGTTGCTGTCTAGTGTCCACTATGGCTCTAATCTGATAATGGTATAGGAGTGGTAGATGTCTAGTCTCCCTTATGGCTCTAATCTGATATTGGTAGATCTCTAGTCTCCTTTATGGCTATAATCTGATAGTGGTAGTGGGGTGGTAGATGTTTGGTATCCCGTATGGCTCTAATCTGATAGTGGGAGTGGGGTGTTAGATCTCTAGTCTCCTTTATGGCTCTAATCTGATAGTGGTAGTGGGGATGGAATAAATCTAGGCTCCCTTATGGCTCTCATCTGGTAGTGGTAGATGTATACCCTCCCTTATGGCTCTAATCTGATAGTGGTAGTGGGGTGGAAGACGTCTAGTCTCCCGTATGGCTCTAATCTGATAGTGGTTGCTGTCTAGTGTCCACTATGGCTCTAATCTGATAATGGTATAGGAGTGGTAGATGTCTAGTCTCCCTTATGGCTCCAATCTGATAGTGGTAGTGGGGTTGTAGATGTCTAGTCTCCTTTATGGCTCTAATCTGATAGTGTTAGTGGGGTGGTAGATGTCTAGACTCCCTTATAGCTCTAATCTGATAGTGGTAGTCGGGTGGTAGATGTTTGGTATCCCTTATGGCTCTAATCTGATAGTGGGAGTGGGGTGTTAGATCTCTAGTCTCCTTTATGGCTCTAATCTGATAGTGGTAGTGGGGTGGTAGATGTCTAGTCTCCTTTATGGCTCTAATCTGACAGTGGTATATGTCTATTCTCCTTTATGGCTCTAATCTGATTGTGGTTGTGGGGTGGTAGATGTCTAGTCTCCTTTATGGCTCTAATCTGATAATGGTAGTCGGGTGGTAGATGTCTAGACACCCTTATGCCCCTAATATAATAGTGGTAGATGTCTAGTCTCCCTTATGGCTCTAATCTGGTAGTGGCAGATGTCTAGTCTCCCTTATGGCTCTAATCTGATAGTGGTAGTGGGGATGGAATAAATCTAGGCTCCCTTATGGCTCTCATCTGGTAGTGGTAGATGTATACCCTCCCTTATGGCTCTAATCTGATAGTGGTAGTGGGGTGGAAGATGTCTAGTCTCCCGTATGGCTCTAATCTGATAGTGGTTGCTGTCTAGTGTCCACTATGGCTCTAATCTGATAATGGTATAGGAGTGGTAGATGTCTAGTCTCCCTTATGGCTCCAATCTGATAGTGGTAGTGGGGTTGTAGATGTCTAGTCTCCTTTATGGCTCTAATTTGATAGTGTTAGTGGGGTGGTAGATGTCTAGACTCCCTTATAGCTCTAATCTGATAGTGGTAGTCGGGTGGTAGATGTTTGGTATCCCTTATGGCTCTAATCTGATAGTGGGAGTGGGGTGTTAGATCTCTAGTCTCCTTTATGGCTCTAATCTGATAGTGGTAGTAGGGTGGTAGATGTCTAGTCTCCTTTATGGCTCTAATCTGACAGTGGTATATGTCTATTCTCCTTTATGGCTCTAATCTGATTGTGGTTGTGGGGTGGGGTGGTAGATGTCTAGTCTCCTTTATGGCTCTAATCTGATAATGGTAGTCGGGTGGTAGATGTCTAGACACCCTTATGCCCCTAATATAATAGTGGTAGATGTCTAGTCTCCCTTATGGCTCTAATCTGGTAGTGGCAGATGTCTAGTCTCCTTTATGGCTCTAATCTGATAATGGTAGTGGGGTTGTAGATGTCTAGTGTCCCTTATGGCTCTAATCTGATCATTGTTTAGGGGTGGTAGATGTCTAGTCTCCCTTATGGCTCTAATATGATAGTGGTAGATGTCTAGTCTCCCTTATGGCTTTAATCTGATAGTGGTAGAGGTTTAGTCTCCCTTATGGCTCTAATCTGATAGTGGTAGTGGGGATGGAATAAATCTAGGCTCCCTTATGGCTCTCATCTGGTAGTGGTAGATGTATACCCTCCCTTATGGCTCTAATCTGATAGTGGTAGTGGGGTGGAAGATGTCTAGTCTCCCGTATGGCTCTAATCTGATAGTGGTTGCTGTCTAGTGTCCACTATGGCTCTAATCTGATAATGGTATAGGAGTGGTAGATGTCTAGTCTCCCTTATGGCTCTAATCTGATAGTGGTAGATCTCTAGTCTCCTTTATGGCTATAATCTGATAGTGGTAGTGGGGTGGTAGATGTTTGGTATCCCGTATGGCTCTAATCTGATAGTGGGAGTGGGGTGTTAGATCTCTAGTCTCCTTTATGGCTCTAATCTGATAGTGGTAGTGGGGATGGAATAAATCTAGGCTCCCTTATGGCTCTCATCTGGTAGTGGTAGATGTATACCCTCCCTTATGGCTCTAATCTGATAGTGGTAGTGGGGTGGAAGATGTCTAGTCTCCCGTATGGCTCTAATCTGATAGTGGTTGCTGTCTAGTGTCCACTATGGCTCTAATCTGATAATGGTATAGGAGTGGTAGATGTCTAGTCTCCCTTATGGCTCCAATCTGATAGTGGTAGTGGGGTTGTAGATGTCTAGTCTCCTTTATGGCTCTAATCTGATAGTGGTAGTGGGGTGGTAGATGTCTAGTCTCCTTTATGGCTCTAATCTGACAGTGGTATATGTCTATTCTCCTTTATGGCTCTAATCTGATTGTGGTTGTGGGGTGGTAGATGTCTAGTCTCCTTTATGGCTCTAATCTGATAATGGTAGTCGGGTGGTAGATGTCTAGACACCCTTATGCCCCTAATATAATAGTGGTAGATGTCTAGTCTCCCTTATGGCTCTAATCTGGTAGTGGCAGATGTCTAGTCTCCCTTATGGCTCTAATCTGATAGTGGTAGTCGGGTGGTAGATGTTTGGTATCCCTTATGGCTCTAATCTGATAGTGGGAGTGGGGTGTTAGATCTCTAGTCTCCTTTATGGCTCTAATCTGATAGTGGTAGTGGGGTGGTAGATGTCTAGTCTCCTTTATGGCTCTAATCTGACAGTGGTATATGTCTATTCTCCTTTATGGCTCTAATCTGATTGTGGTTGTGGGGTGGTAGATGTCTAGTCTCCTTTATGGCTCTAATCTGATAATGGTAGTCGGGTGGTAGATGTGTAGACACCCTTATGCCCCTAATATAATAGTGGTAGATGTCTAGTCTCCCTTAAGGCTCTAATCTGGTAGTGGCAGATGTCTAGTCTCCCTTATGGCTCTAATCTGATAATGGTAGTGGGGTTGTAGATGTCTAGTGTCCCTTATGGCTCTAATCTGATCATTGTTTAGGGGTGATAGATGTCTAGTCTCCCTTATGGCTCTAATATGATAGTGGTAGATGTCTAGTCTCCCTTATGGCTTTAATCTGATAGTGGTAGATGTTTAGTCTCCCTTATGGCTCTAATCTGATAGTGGTAGTGGGGATGGAATAAATCTAGGCTCCCTTATGGCTCTCATCTGGTAGTGGTAGATGTATACCCTCCCTTATGGCTCTAATCTGATAGTGGTAGTGGGGTGGAAGATGTCTAGTCTCCCGTATGGCTCTAATCTGATAGTGGTTGCTGTCTAGTGTCCACTATGGCTCTAATCTGATAATGGTATAGGAGTGGTAGATGTCTAGTCTCCCTTATGGCTCCAATCTGATAGTGGTAGTGGGGTTGTAGATGTCTAGTCTCCTTTATGGCTCTAATTTGATAGTGTTAGTGGGGTGGTAGATGTCTAGACTCCCTTATAGCTCTAATCTGATAGTGGTAGTCGGGTGGTAGATGTTTGGTATCCCTTATGGCTCTAATCTGATAGTGGGAGTGGGGTGTTAGATCTCTAGTCTCCTTTATGGCTCTAATCTGATAGTGGTAGTAGGGTGGTAGATGTCTAGTCTCCTTTATGGCTCTAATCTGACAGTGGTATATGTCTATTCTCCTTTATGGCTCTAATCTGATTGTGGTTGTGGGGTGGGGTGGTAGATGTCTAGTCTCCTTTATGGCTCTAATCTGATAATGGTAGTCGGGTGGTAGATGTCTAGACACCCTTATGCCCCTAATATAATAGTGGTAGATTTCTAGTCTCCCTTATGGCTCTAATCTGGTAGTGGCAGATGTCTAGGCTCCCTTATGGCTCTAATCTGATAATGGTAGTGGGGTTGTAGATGTCTAGTGTCCCTTATGGCTCTAATCTGATCATTGTTTAGGGGTGGTAGATGTCTAGTCTCCCTTATGGCTCTAATATGATAGTGGTAGATGTCTAGTCTCCCTTATGGCTTTAATCTGATAGTGGTAGAGGTTTAGTCTCCCTTATGGCTCTAATCTGATAGTGGTAGTGGGGATGGAATAAATCTAGGCTCCCTTATGGCTCTCATCTGGTAGTGGTAGATGTATACCCTCCCTTATGGCTCTAATCTGATAGTGGTAGTGGGGTGGAAGATGTCTAGTCTCCCGTATGGCTCTAATCTGATAGTGGTTGCTGTCTAGTGTCCACTATGGCTCTAATCTGATAATGGTATAGGAGTGGTAGATGTCTAGTCTCCCTTATGGCTCTAATCTGATATTGGTAGATCTCTAGTCTCCTTTATGGCTATAATCTGATAGTGGTAGTGGGGTGGTAGATGTTTGGTATCCCGTATGGCTCTAATCTGATAGTGGGAGTGGGGTGTTAGATCTCTAGTCTCCTTTATGGCTCTAATCTGATAGTGGTAGTGGGGATGGAATAAATCTAGGCTCCCTTATGGCTCTCATCTGGTAGTGGTAGATGTATACCCTCCCTTATGGCTCTAATCTGATAGTGGTAGTGGGGTGGAAGATGTCTAGTCTCCCGTATGGCTCTAATCTGATAGTGGTTGCTGTCTAGTGTCCACTATGGCTCTAATCTGATAATGGTATAGGAGTGGTAGATGTCTAGTCTCCCTTATGGCTCCAATCTGATAGTGGTAGTGGGGTTGTAGATGTCTAGTCTCCTTTATGGCTCTAATCTGATAGTGTTAGTGGGGTGGTAGATGTCTAGACTCCCTTATAGCTCTAATCTGATAGTGGTAGTCGGGTGGTAGATGTTTGGTATCCCTTATGGCTCTAATCTGATAGTGGGAGTGGGGTGTTAGATCTCTAGTCTCCTTTATGGCTCTAATCTGATAGTGGTAGTGGGGTGGTAGATGTCTAGTCTCCTTTATGGCTCTAATCTGACAGTGGTATATGTCTATTCTCCTTTATGGCTCTAATCTGATTGTGGTTGTGGGGTGGTAGATGTCTAGTCTCCTTTATGGCTCTAATCTGATAATGGTAGTCGGGTGGTAGATGTCTAGACACCCTTATGCCCCTAATATAATAGTGGTAGATGTCTAGTCTCCCTTATGGCTCTAATCTGGTAGTGGCAGATGTCTAGTCTCCCTTATGGCTCTAATCTGATAATGGTAGTGGGGTTGTAGATGTCTAGTGTCCCTTATGGCTCTAATCTGATCATTGTTTAGGGGTGGTAGATGTCTAGTCTCCCTTATGGCTCTAATATGATAGTGGTAGATGTCTAGTCTCCCTTATGGCTTTAATCTGATAGTGGTAGATGTTTAGTCTCCCTTGTGGCTCTAATCTGATAGTGGTAGTGGGGATGGAATAAATCTAGGCTCCCTTATGGCTCTCATCTGGTAGTGGTAGATGTATACCCTCCCTTATGGCTCTAATCTGATAGTGGTAGTGGGGTGGAAGATGTCTAGTCTCCCGTATGGCTCTAATCTGATAGTGGTTGCTGTCTAGTGTCCACTATGGCTCTAATCTGATAATGGTATAGGAGTGGTAGATGTCTAGTCTCCCTTATGGCTCTAATCTGATATTGGTAGATCTCTAGTCTCCTTTATGGCTATAATCTGATAGTGGTAGTGGGGTGGTAGATGTTTGGTATCCCGTATGGCTCTAATCTGATAGTGGGAGTGGGGTGTTAGATCTCTAGTCTCCTTTATGGCTCTAATCTGATAGTGGTAGTGGGGATGGAATAAATCTAGGCTCCCTTATGGCTCTCATCTGGTAGTGGTAGATGTATACCCTCCCTTATGGCTCTAATCTGATAGTGGTAGTGGGGTGGAAGATGTCTAGTCTCCCGTATGGCTCTAATCTGATAGTGGTTGCTGTCTAGTGTCCACTATGGCTCTAATCTGATAATGGTATAGGAGTGGTAGATGTCTAGTCTCCCTTATGGCTCCAATCTGATAGTGGTAGTGGGGTTGTAGATGTCTAGTCTCCTTTATGGCTCTAATCTGATAGTGTTAGTGGGGTGGTAGATGTCTAGACTCCCTTATAGCTCTAATCTGATAGTGGTAGTCGGGTGGTAGATGTTTGGTATCCCTTATGGCTCTAATCTGATAGTGGGAGTGGGGTGTTAGATCTCTAGTCTCCTTTATGGCTCTAATCTGATAGTGGTAGTGGGGTGGTAGATGTCTAGTCTCCTTTATGGCTCTAATCTGACAGTGGTATATGTCTATTCTCCTTTATGGCTCTAATCTGATTGTGGTTGTGGGGTGGTAGATGTCTAGTCTCCTTTATGGCTCTAATCTGATAATGGTAGTCGGGTGGTAGATGTCTAGACACCCTTATGCCCCTAATATAATAGTGGTAGATGTCTAGTCTCCCTTATGGCTCTAATCTGGTAGTGGCAGATGTCTAGTCTCCCTTATGGCTCTCATCTGGTAGTGGTAGATGTATACCCTCCCTTATGGCTCTAATCTGATAGTGGTAGTGGGGTGGAAGATGTCTAGTCTCCCGTATGGCTCTAATCTGATAGTGGTTGCTGTCTAGTGTCCACTATGGCTCTAATCTGATAATGGTATAGGAGTGGTAGATGTCTAGTCTCCCTTATGGCTCTAATCTGATATTGGTAGATCTCTAGTCTCCTTTATGGCTATAATCTGATAGTGGTAGTGGGGTGGTAGATGTTTGGTATCCCTTATGGCTCTAATCTGATAGTGGGAGTGGGGTGTTAGATCTCTAGTCTCCTTTATGGCTCTAATCTGATAGTGGTAGTGGGGTGGTAGATGTCTAGTCACCTTTATGGCTCTAATCTGACAGTGGTATATGTCTATTCTCCTTTATTGCTCTAATCTGATTGTGGTTGTGGGGTGGTAGATGTCTAGTCTCCTTTATGGCTCTAATCTGATAATGGTAGTCGGGTGGTAGATGTCTAGACACCCTTATGCCCCTAATATAATAGTGGTAGATGTCTAGTCTCCCTTATGGCTCTAATCTGGTAGTGGCAGATGTCTAGTCTCCCTTATGGCTCTAATCTGATAATGGTAGTGGGGTTGTAGATGTCTAGTGTCCCTTATGGCTCTAATCTGATCATTGTTTAGGGGTGGTAGATGTCTAGTCTCCCTTATGGCTCTAATATGATAGTGGTAGATGTCTAGTCTCCCTTATGGCTTTAATCTGATAGTGGTAGATGTTTAGTCTCCCTTATGGCTCTAATCTGATAGTGGTAGTGGGGATGTAATAAATCTAGGCTCCCTTATGGCTCTCATCTGGTAGTGGTAGATGTATACCCTCCCTTATGGCTCTAATCTGATAGTGGTAGTGGGGTGGAAGATGTCTAGTCTCCCGTATGGCTCTAATCTGATAGTGGTTGCTGTCTAGTGTCCACTATGGCTCTAATCTGATAATGGAATAGGAGTGGTAGATGTCTCGTCTCCTTTATGGCTCTAATCTGATAGTGGTAGTGGGGTGGTAGATATCTAGTCTCCAGTATGGCTCTAATCTGATAGTGGTAGTGGGGTGGTAGATATCTAGTCTCCCTTATGGCTCTAATCTGATATTGGTAGATCTCTAGTCTCCTTTATGGCTATAATCTGACAGTGGTAGTGGGGTGGTAGATGTTTGGTATCCCTTATGGCTCTAATCTGATAGTGGGAGTGGGGTGTTAGATCTGTAGTCTCCTTTATGGCTCTAATCTGATAGTGGTAGTGGGGTGGTAGATGTCTAGTCTCCTTTATGGCTCTAATCTGACAGTGGTATATGTCTATTCTCCTTTATGGCTCTAATCTGATTGTGGTTGTGGGGTGGTAGATGTCTAGTCTCCTTTATGGCTCTAATCTGATAATGGTAGTCGGGTGGTAGATGTCTAGACACCCTTATGCCCCTAATATAATAGTGGTAGATGTCTAGTCTCCCTTATGGCTCTAATCTGGTAGTGGCAGATGTCTAGTCTCCCTTATGGCTCTAATCTGATAATGGTAGTGGGGTTGTAGATGTCTAGTGTCCCTTATGGCTCTAATCTGATCATTGTTTAGGGGTGGTAGATGTCTAGTCTCCCTTATGGCTCTAATATGATAGTGGTAGATGTCTAGTCTCCCTTATGGCTTTAATCTGATAGTGGTAGATGTTTAGTCTCCCTTATGGCTCTAATCTGATAGTGGTAGTGGGGATGGAATAAATCTAGGCTCCCTTATGGCTCTCATCTGGTAGTGGTAGATGTATACCCTCCCTTATGGCTCTAATCTGATAGTGGTAGTGGGGTGGAAGATGTCTAGTCTCCCGTATGGCTCTAATCTGATAGTGGTTGCTGTCTAGTGTCCACTATGGCTCTAATCTGATAATGGTATAGGAGTGGTAGATGTCTAGTCTCCCTTATGGCTCTAATCTGATATTGGTAGATCTCTAGTCTCCTTTATGGCTATAATCTGATAGTGGTAGTGGGGTGGTAGATGTTTGGTATCCCGTATGGCTCTAATCTGATAGTGGGAGTGGGGTGTTAGATCTCTAGTCTCCTTTATGGCTCTAATCTGATAGTGGTAGTGGGGATGGAATAAATCTAGGCTCCCTTATGGCTCTCATCTGGTAGTGGTAGATGTATACCCTCCCTTATGGCTCTAATCTGATAGTGGTAGTGGGGTGGAAGATGTCTAGTCTCCCGTATGGCTCTAATCTGATAGTGGTTGCTGTCTGGTGTCCACTATGGCTCTAATCTGATAATGGTATAGGAGTGGTAGATGTCTAGTCTCCCTTATGGCTCCAATCTGATAGTGGTAGTGGGGTTGTAGATGTCTAGTCTCCTTTATGGCTCTAATCTGATAGTGTTAGTGGGGTGGTAGATGTCTAGACTCCCTTATAGCTCTAATCTGATAGTGGTAGTCGGGTGGTAGATGTTTGGTATCCCTTATGGCTCTAATCTGATAGTGGGAGTGGGGTGTTAGATCTCTAGTCTCCTTTATGGCTCTAATCTGATAGTGGTAGTGGGGTGGTAGATGTCTAGTCTCCTTTATGGCTCTAATCTGACAGTGGTATATGTCTATTCTCCTTTATGGCTCTAATCTGATTGTGGTTGTGGGGTGGTAGATGTCTAGTCTCCTTTATGGCTCTAATCTGATAATGGTAGTCGGGTGGTAGATGTCTAGACACCCTTATGCCCCTAATATAATAGTGGTAGATGTCTAGTCTCCCTTATGGCTCTAATCTGGTAGTGGCAGATGTCTAGTCTCCCTTATGGCTCTCATCTGGTAGTGGTAGATGTATACCCTCCCTTATGGCTCTAATCTGATAGTGGTAGTGGGGTGGAAGATGTCTAGTCTCCCGTATGGCTCTAATCTGATAGTGGTTGCTGTCTAGTGTCCACTATGGCTCTAATCTGATAATGGTATAGGAGTGGTAGATGTCTAGTCTCCCTTATGGCTCTAATCTGATATTGGTAGATCTCTAGTCTCCTTTATGGCTATAATCTGATAGTGGTAGTGGGGTGGTAGATGTTTGGTATCCCTTATGGCTCTAATCTGATAGTGGGAGTGGGGTGTTAGATCTCTAGTCTCCTTTATGGCTCTAATCTGATAGTGGTAGTGGGGTGGTAGATGTCTAGTCACCTTTATGGCTCTAATCTGACAGTGGTATATGTCTATTCTCCTTTATTGCTCTAATCTGATTGTGGTTGTGGGGTGGTAGATGTCTAGTCTCCTTTATGGCTCTAATCTGATAATGGTAGTCGGGTGGTAGATGTCTAGACACCCTTATGCCCCTAATATAATAGTGGTAGATGTCTAGTCTCCCTTATGGCTCTAATCTGGTAGTGGCAGATGTCTAGTCTCCCTTATGGCTCTAATCTGATAATGGTAGTGGGGTTGTAGATGTCTAGTGTCCCTTATGGCTCTAATCTGATCATTGTTTAGGGGTGGTAGATGTCTAGTCTCCCTTATGGCTCTAATATGATAGTGGTAGATGTCTAGTCTCCCTTATGGCTTTAATCTGATAGTGGTAGATGTTTAGTCTCCCTTATGGCTCTAATCTGATAGTGGTAGTGGGGATGTAATAAATCTAGGCTCCCTTATGGCTCTCATCTGGTAGTGGTAGATGTATACCCTCCCTTATGGCTCTAATCTGATAGTGGTAGTGGGGTGGAAGATGTCTAGTCTCCCGTATGGCTCTAATCTGATAGTGGTTGCTGTCTAGTGTCCACTATGGCTCTAATCTGATAATGGAATAGGAGTGGTAGATGTCTCGTCTCCTTTATGGCTCTAATCTGATAGTGGTAGTGGGGTGGTAGATATCTAGTCTCCAGTATGGCTCTAATCTGATAGTGGTAGTGGGGTGGTAGATATCTAGTCTCCCTTATGGCTCTAATCTGATATTGGTAGATCTCTAGTCTCCTTTATGGCTATAATCTGACAGTGGTAGTGGGGGTGGTAGATGTTTGGTATCCCTTATGGCTCTAATCTGATAGTGGGAGTGGGGTGTTAGATCTGTAGTCTCCTTTATGGCTCTAATCTGATAGTGGTAGTGGGGTGGTAGATGTCTAGTCTCCTTTATGGCTCTAATCTGACAGTGGTATATGTCTATTCTCCTTTATGGCTCTAATCTGATTGTGGTTGTGGGGTGGTAGATGTCTAGTCTCCTTTATGGCTCTAATCTGATAATGGTAGTCGGGTGGTAGATGTCTAGACACCCTTATGCCCCTAATATAATAGTGGTAGATGTCTAGTCTCCCTTATGGCTCTAATCTGGTAGTGGCAGATGTCTAGTCTCCCTTATGGCTCTAATCTGATAATGGTAGTGGGGTTGTAGATGTCTAGTGTCCCTTATGGCTCTAATCTGATCATTGTTTAGGGGTGGTAGATGTCTAGTCTCCCTTATGGCTCTAATATGATAGTGGTAGATGTCTAGTCTCCCTTATGGCTTTAATCTGATAGTGGTAGATGTTTAGTCTCCCTTATGGCTCTAATCTGATAGTGGTAGTGGGGATGGAATAAATCTAGGCTCCCTTATGGCTCTCATCTGGTAGTGGTAGATGTATACCCTCCCTTATGGCTCTAATCTGATAGTGGTAGTGGGGTGGAAGATGTCTAGTCTCCCGTATGGCTCTAATCTGATAGTGGTTGCTGTCTAGTGTCCACTATGGCTCTAATCTGATAATGGAATAGGAGTGGTAGATGTCTTGTCTCCTTTATGGCTCCAATCTGATAGTGGTAGTGGGGTTGTAGATGTCTAGTCTCCTTTATGGCTCTAATCTGATAGTGTTAGTGGGGTGGTAGATGTCTAGACTCCCTTATAGCTCTAATCTGATAGTGGTAGTCGGGTGGTAGATGTTTGGTATCCCTTATGGCTCTAATCTGATAGTGGGAGTGGGGTGTTAGATCTCTAGTCTCCTTTATGGCTCTAATCTGATAGTGGTAGTGGGGTGGTAGATGTCTAGTCTCCTTTATGGCTCTAATCTGACAGTGGTATATGTCTATTCTCCTTTATGGCTCTAATCTGATTGTGGTTGTGGGGTGGTAGATGTCTAGTCTCCTTTATGGCTCTAATCTGATAATGGTAGTCGGGTGGTAGATGTCTAGACACCCTTATGCCCCTAATATAATAGTGGTAGATGTCTAGTCTCCCTTATGGCTCTAATCTGGTAGTGGCAGATGTCTAGTCTCCCTTATGGCTCTCATCTGGTAGTGGTAGATGTATACCCTCCCTTATGGCTCTAATCTGATAGTGGTAGTGGGGTGGAAGATGTCTAGTCTCCCGTATGGCTCTAATCTGATAGTGGTTGCTGTCTAGTGTCCACTATGGCTCTAATCTGATAATGGTATAGGAGTGGTAGATGTCTAGTCTCCCTTATGGCTCTAATCTGATATTGGTAGATCTCTAGTCTCCTTTATGGCTATAATCTGATAGTGGTAGTGGGGTGGTAGATGTTTGGTATCCCTTATGGCTCTAATCTGATAGTGGGAGTGGGGTGTTAGATCTCTAGTCTCCTTTATGGCTCTAATCTGATAGTGGTAGTGGGGTGGTAGATGTCTAGTCACCTTTATGGCTCTAATCTGACAGTGGTATATGTCTATTCTCCTTTATTGCTCTAATCTGATTGTGGTTGTGGGGTGGTAGATGTCTAGTCTCCTTTATGGCTCTAATCTGATAATGGTAGTCGGGTGGTAGATGTCTAGACACCCTTATGCCCCTAATATAATAGTGGTAGATGTCTAGTCTCCCTTATGGCTCTAATCTGGTAGTGGCAGATGTCTAGTCTCCCTTATGGCTCTAATCTGATAATGGTAGTGGGGTTGTAGATGTCTAGTGTCCCTTATGGCTCTAATCTGATCATTGTTTAGGGGTGGTAGATGTCTAGTCTCCCTTATGGCTCTAATATGATAGTGGTAGATGTCTAGTCTCCCTTATGGCTTTAATCTGATAGTGGTAGATGTTTAGTCTCCCTTATGGCTCTAATCTGATAGTGGTAGTGGGGATGTAATAAATCTAGGCTCCCTTATGGCTCTCATCTGGTAGTGGTAGATGTATACCCTCCCTTATGGCTCTAATCTGATAGTGGTAGTGGGGTGGAAGATGTCTAGTCTCCCGTATGGCTCTAATCTGATAGTGGTTGCTGTCTAGTGTCCACTATGGCTCTAATCTGATAATGGAATAGGAGTGGTAGATGTCTCGTCTCCTTTATGGCTCTAATCTGATAGTGGTAGTGGGGTGGTAGATATCTAGTCTCCAGTATGGCTCTAATCTGATAGTGGTAGTGGGTGGTAGATATCTAGTCTCCCTTATGGCTCTAATCTGATATTGGTAGATCTCTAGTCTCCTTTATGGCTATAATCTGACAGTGGTAGTGGGGTGGTAGATGTTTGGTATCCCTTATGGCTCTAATCTGATAGTGGGAGTGGGGTGTTAGATCTGTAGTCTCCTTTATGGCTCTAATCTGATAGTGGTAGTGGGGTGGAAGATGTCTAGTCTCCCGTATGGCTCTAATCTGATAGTGGTTGCTGTCTAGTGTCCACTATGGCTCTAATCTGATAATGGAATAGGAGTGGTAGATGTCTCGTCTCCTTTATGGCTCCAATCTGATAGTGGTAGTGGGGTTGTAGATGTCTAGTCTCCTTTATGGCTCTAATCTGATAGTGTTAGTGGGGTGGTAGATGTCTAGACTCCCTTATAGCTCTAATCTGATAGTGGTAGTCGGGTGGTAGATGTTTGGTATCCCTTATGGCTCTAATCTGATAGTGGGAGTGGGGTGTTAGATCTCTAGTCTCCTTTATGGCTCTAATCTGATAGTGGTAGTGGGGTGGTAGATGTCTAGTCTCCTTTATGGCTCTAATCTGACAGTGGTATATGTCTATTCTCCTTTATGGCTCTAATCTGATTGTGGTTGTGGGGTGGTAGATGTCTAGTCTCCTTTATGGCTCTAATCTGATAATGGTAGTCGGGTGGTAGATGTCTAGACACCCTTATGCCCCTAATATAATAGTGGTAGATGTCTAGTCTCCCTTATGGCTCTAATCTGGTAGTGGCACATGTCTAGTCTCCCTTATGGCTCTAATCTGATAATGGTAGTGGGGTTGTAGATGTCTAGTGTCCCTTATGGCTCTAATCTGATCATTGTTTAGGGGTGGTAGATGTCTAGTCTCCCTTATGGCTCTAATATGATAGTGGTAGATGTCTAGTCTCCCTTATGGCTTTAATCTGATAGTGGTAGATGTTTAGTCTCCCTTATGGCTCTAATCTGATAGTGGTAGTGGGGATGGAATAAATCTAGGCTCCCTTATGGCTCTCATCTGGTAGTGGTAGATGTATACCCTCCCTTATGGCTCTAATCTGATAGTGGTAGTGGGGTGGAAGATGTCTAGTCTCCCGTATGGCTCTAATCTGATAGTGGTTGCTGTCTAGTGTCCACTATGGCTCTAATCTGATAATGGTATAGGAGTGGTAGATGTCTAGTCTCCCTTATGGCTCTAATCTGATATTGGTAGATCTCTAGTCTCCTTTATGGCTATAATCTGATAGTGGTAGTGGGGTGGTAGATGTTTGGTATCCCTTATGGCTCTAATCTGATAGTGGGAGTGGGGTGTTAGATCTCTAGTCTCCTTTATGGCTCTAATCTGATAGTGGTAGTGGGGATGGAATAAATCTAGGCTCCCTTATGGCTCTCATCTGGTAGTGGTAGATGTATACCCTCCCTTATGGCTCTAATCTGATAGTGGTAGTGGGGTGGAAGATGTCTAGTCTCCCGTATGGCTCTAATCTGATAGTGGTTGCTGTCTAGTGTCCACTATGGCTCTAATCTGATAATGGTATAGGAGTGGTAGATGTCTAGTCTCCCTTATGGCTCCAATGTGATAGTGGTAGTGGGGTTGTAGATGTCTAGTCTCCTTTATGGCTCTAATCTGATAGTGTTAGTGGGGTGGTAGATGTCTAGACTCCCTTATAGCTCTAATCTGATAGTGGTAGTCGGGTGGTAGATGTTTGGTATCCCTTATGGCTCTAATCTGATAGTGGGAGTGGGGTGTTAGATCTCTAGTCTCCTTTATGGCTCTAATCTGATAGTGGTAGTGGGGTGGTAGATGTCTAGTCTCCTTTATGGCTCTAATCTGACAGTGGTATATGTCTATTCTCCTTTATGGCTCTAATCTGATTGTGGTTGTGGGGTGGTAGATGTCTAGTCTCCTTTATGGCTCTAATCTGATAATGGTAGTCGGGTGGTAGATGTCTAGACACCCTTATGCCCCTAATATAATAGTGGTAGATGTCTAGTCTCCCTTATGGCTCTAATCTGGTAGTGGCAGATGTCTAGTCTCCCTTATGGCTCTAATCTGATAATGGTAGTGGGGTTGTAGATGTCTAGTGTCCCTTATGGCTCTAATCTGATCATTGTTTAGGGGTGGTAGATGTCTAGTCTCCCTTATGGCTTTAATCTGATAGTGGTAGATGTTTAGTCTCCCTTATGGCTCTAATCTGATAGTGGTAGTGGGGATGGAATAAATCTAGGCTCCCTTATGGCTCTCATCTGGTAGTGGTAGATGTATACCCTCCCTTATGGCTCTAATCTGATAGTGGTAGTGGGGTGGAAGATGTCTAGTCTCCCGTATGGCTCTAATCTGATAGTGGTTGCTGTCTAGTGTCCACTATGGCTCTAATCTGATAATGGAATAGGAGTGGTAGATGTCTCGTCTCCTTTATGGCTCCAATCTGATAGTGGTAGTGGGGTTGTAGATGTCTAGTCTCCTTTATGGCTCTAATCTGATAGTGTTAGTGGGGTGGTAGATGTCTAGACTCCCTTATAGCTCTAATCTGATAGTGGTAGTCGGGTGGTAGATGTTTGGTATCCCTTATGGCTCTAATCTGATAGTGGGAGTGGGGTGTTAGATCTCTAGTCTCCTTTATGGCTCTAATCTGATAGTGGTAGTGGGGTGGTAGATGTCTAGTCTCCTTTATGGCTCTAATCTGACAGTGGTATATGTCTATTCTCCTTTATGGCTCTAATCTGATTGTGGTTGTGGGGTGGTAGATGTCTAGTCTCCTTTATGGCTCTAATCTGATAATGGTAGTCGGGTGGTAGATGTCTAGACACCCTTATGCCCCTAATATAATAGTGGTAGATGTCTAGTCTCCCTTATGGCTCTAATCTGGTAGTGGCAGATGTCTAGTCTCCCTTATGGCTCTAATCTGATAATGGTAGTGGGGTTGTAGATGTCTAGTGTCCCTTATGGCTCTAATCTGATCATTGTTTAGGGGTGGTAGATGTCTAGTCTCCCTTATGGCTCTAATATGATAGTGGTAGATGTCTAGTCTCCCTTATGGCTTTAATCTGATAGTGGTAGATGTTTAGTCTCCCTAATGGCTCTAATCTGATAGTGGTAGTGGGGATGGAATAAATCTAGGCTCCCTTATGGCTCTCATCTGGTAGTGGTAGATGTATACCCTCCCTTATGGCTCTAATCTGATAGTGGTAGTGGGGTGGAAGATGTCTAGTCTCCCGTATGGCTCTAATCTGATAGTGGTTGCTGTCTAGTGTCCACTATGGCTCTAATCTGATAATGGTATAGGAGTGGTAGATGTCTAGTCTCCCTTATGGCTCTAATCTGATATTGGTAGATCTCTAGTCTCCTTTATGGCTATAATCTGATAGTGGTAGTGGGGTGGTAGATGTTTGGTATCCCTTATGGCTCTAATCTGATAGTGGGAGTGGGGTGTTAGATCTCTAGTCTCCTTTATGGCTCTAATCTGATAGTGGTAGTGGGGTGGTAGATGTCTAGTCTCCTTTATGGCTCTAATCTGACAGTGGTATATGTCTATTCTCCTTTATTGCTCTAATCTGATTGTGGTTGTGGGGTGGTAGATGTCTAGTCTCCTTTATGGCTCTAATCTGATAATGGTAGTCGGGTGGTAGATGTCTAGACACCCTTATGCCCCTAATATAATAGTGGTAGATGTCTAGTCTCCCTTATGGCTCTAATCTGGTAGTGGCAGATGTCTAGTCTCCCTTATGGCTCTAATCTGATAATGGTAGTGGGGTTGTAGATGTCTAGTGTCCCTTATGGCTCTAATCTGATCATTGTTTAGGGGTGGTAGATGTCTAATCTCCCTTATGGCTCTAATATGATAGTGGTAGATGTCTAGTCTCCCTTATGGCTTTAATCTTATAGTGGTAGATGTTTAGTCTCCCTTATGGCTCTAATCTGATAGTGGTAGTGGGGATGTAATAAATCTAGGCTCCCTTATGGCTCTCATCTGGTAGTGGTAGATGTATACCCTCCCTTATGGCTCTAATCTGATAGTGGTAGTGGGGTGGAAGATGTCTAGTCTCCCGTATGGCTCTAATCTGATAGTGGTTGCTGTCTAGTGTCCACTATGGCTCTAATCTGATAATGGAATAGGAGTGGTAGATGTCTCGTCTCCTTTATGGCTCTAATCTGATAGTGGTAGTGGGGTGGTAGATATCTAGTCTCCAGTATGGCTCTAATCTGATAGTGGTAGTGGGGTGGTAGATATCTAGTCTCCCTTATGGCTCTAATCTGATATTGGTAGATCTCTAGTCTCCTTTATGGCTATAATCTGATAGTGGTAGTGGGGTGGTAGATGTTTGGTATCCCTTATGGCTCTAATCTGATAGTGGGAGTGGGGTGTTAGATCTCTAGTCTCCTTTATGGCTCTAATCTGATAGTGGTAGTGGGGTGGTAGATGTCTAGTCTCCTTTATGGCTCTAATCTGACAGTGGTATATGTCTATTCTCCTTTATGGCTCTAATCTGATTGTGGTTGTGGGGTGGTAGATGTCTAGTCTCCTTTATGGCTCTAATCTGATAATGGTAGTCGGGTGGTAGATGTCTAGACACCCTTATGCCCCTAATATAATAGTGGTAGATGTCTAGTCTCCCTTATGGCTCTAATCTGGTAGTGGCAGATGTCTAGTCTCCCTTATGGCTCTAATCTGATAATGGTAGTGGGGTTGTAGATGTCTAGTGTCCCTTATGGCTCTAATCTGATCATTGTTTAGGGGTGGTAGATGTCTAGTCTCCCTTATGGCTCTAATATGATAGTGGTAGATGTCTAGTCTCCCTTATGGCTTTAATCTGATAGTGGTAGATGTTTAGTCTCCCTTATGGCTCTAATCTGATAGTGGTAGTGGGGATGGAATAAATCTAGGCTCCCTTATGGCTCTCATCTGGTAGTGGTAGATGTATACCCTCCCTTATGGCTCTAATCTGAAATTGGTAGTTGGGTGGAAGATGTCTAGTCTCCCGTATGGCTCTAATCTGATAGTGGTTGCTGTCTAGTGTCCACTATGGCTCTAATCTGATAATGGTATAGGAGTGGTAGATGTCTAGTCTCCCTTATGGCTCTAATCTGATATTGGTAGATCTCTAGTCTCCTTTATGGCTATAATCTGATAGTGGTAGTGGGGTGGTAGATGTCTATACTCCCTTATGGCTCTTATCTGACAGTGGTAGTGGGGATGGAATAAGTCTAGGCTCCCTTATGGCTCTCATCTGGTAGTGGTAGATGTATACCCTCCCGTATGGCTCTAATCTGATAGTGGTTGCGGTCTAGTGTCCACTATGGCTCTAATCTGATAATGGTATAGGAGTGGTAGATGTCTAGTCTCCCTTATGGCTCTAATCTGATATTGGTAGATCTCCTGTCTCCTTTATGGTTCTAATCTGATAGTGGTAGTGGGGTGGTAGATGTCTAGTCTTCTTTAAGGCTCTAATCTTATAGTGGCATATGTCTAATCTCCTTTATGGCTCTAATCTGATTGTGGTTTTGGGGTGGAAGATGTCTATACTCCCTTATGGCTCTAATCTGATAGTGTTAGATGTCTCGTCTCCTTTATGGCTCTAATCTGATAGTGGTAGTGGGGTTGTAGATGTCTAGTCTCCAGTATGGCTCTAATCTTATAGTGGTACTGGGGTGGTAGACGTCTAGACTCCCTTATCGATCTAATCTGGTGGTGGTAGATCTCTAGTCTCCTTTATGGCTTTAATCTAATAGTGGGAGTGGGGTGGTAGATGTCTAGTCTCCCTTATGGCTCTAATCTGGTAGTGACAGATGTCTAGTCTTATGGCTCCAATCTGATAGTGGTAGTGGGGTGGAAGATGTCTCCCTTATGGCTCTAATCTGATAGTGGTAGATGTCTCGTCTCCTTAATGGCTCTAATCTGATAGTGGTAGTGGGGTGGTAGATGTCTAGACTCCCCTATGGATCTAATCTGGTGGTGGAAGATATCTAGTCTTCCTTATGGATCCAATCTGATAGTGGTAGTGGGGTGGAAGATGTCTAGTCTCCTTTATGGCTCTAATCTGATAGTGGTAGTGGGGTGGTAGATGTCCAGTCTCCCTTATGGCTCTAATCTGAAAGTGGTAGATGTCTTTTCTCCCTTATGGCTCTATTCTGATAGTGGTAGCGGGGTGGTAGATGTCTAGACCCCCTTATGGATCTCATCTGGTGGTGGTAGATATCTAGTCTTCCTTATGGATCCAATCTGATAGTGGTAGTGGGGTGGAAGATGTCTAGGCTCCCTTATGGCTTTAATCGGATAGTGGTAGATGTCTCGTGTCCTTTATGGCTCTAATCTGATAGTGGTAGTGGGGTTGTAGATGTCTAGTCTCCTTTATGGCTCTAATCTGATAGTGGTAGTGTGGTGGTAGATGTCCAGTCTCCCTTATGGCTCTAATCTGAAAGTGGTAGATGTCTTTTCTCCCTTATGGCTCTATTCTGATAGTGGTAGCGGGGTGGCAGATGTCTAGACCCCCTTATGGCTCTAATCTGATAGTGGTAGTGGGGTGGTAGATGTCTACACTCCCATATGGCTATAATCTGATAGTGGTAGTGGGGTTGTAGATGTCTAGTCTCCTTTATGGCTCTAATCTGGTGGTGGAAGATGTCTAGACTCCCTTATGGCTCTAATCTGATAGTGGTAGATATCTAGTCTCCCTTATGGCTCTAATGATAGTGTTAGTGGGGTGGTAGATGTCTAGACTCCCTGATGGCTCCAATCTGATAATGGTGGGGGGTGGAAGATGTGTATTCTCCCTTATGGCTCTAATCTGATAGTGGTCGATTTCTCGTCTCCTTTATGGCTCTAATCTGATAGTGGTAGTTGGGTGGTAGATGTCTAGACTCCCCTATGGATCTAATCTGGTGGTGGAAGATATCTAGTCTTCCTTATGGATCCAATCTGATAGTGGTAGTGGGGTGGAAGATGTCTAGGCTCCCTTATGGCTTTAATCGGATAGTGGTAGATGTCTAGTCTCCTGTATGGCTCTAATCTGGTAATGGTACTGGGGTGGTAGACGTCTAGAGTCCCTCATGGCTCTAATCTGATAGTGGTAGATGTCTAGTCTCCTGTATGGCTCTAATCTGGTAGTGGTAGTGGGCTGGAAGATTTCTAGTCTCCTTTACGACTCTAATCTGATAGTGGTAGATGTCTAATCTCCTTTATGGCTCTAATCTGATAGTGGTAGTGGGGTGTTAGATGTCTAGTCTCCCTTTCGGCTCTAATCTGATAGTGGTGGTGGGTTGGTAGATGTCTAGTGTCCCGTGTGGCACTAATCTGATAGTGGTAGTGGTGTGGTAGATGCCTGGGCTCCCTTTTGACTCTAATCTGGTAGTGGTAGATGTCCAGACTCCCCTATGGCTCTAATCTGATAGTGGTAGATGTCTAGACTCCCTTATGGCTCTAATCTGATAGTGGTAGTGGGGTGTTAGATTTCTAGTGTCCCTAATATCACTATTCTGATAGTGGTAATGGTGTGGTAGATGCCTAGGCTCCCTTTTGGCTCTATTCTGACAGTGGTAGTCAGGTGGTAGATGCTTAGACTCCCTTATGGCTCTAATAAGGTAGTGGTAGCTGTCTAGTCTAATGTATGGCTCTAATCTGGTAGGGGTATTGTGGTTGTGGGTGTCAAGTCTCCTTTACGGCTCTAATCTGATAGTGGTAGTGGACTGGAAGATTTCTAGTCTCCTTTACGACTCTGATCTGATAGTGGTAGTGGGGTGTTAGATGTCTAGTCTCCCTTTCGGCTCTAATCTGATAGTGGTGGTGGGGTGGTAGATATCTAGTGTCCCGTGTGGCAATCTGATAGTGGTAGTGGTGTGGTAGATGCCTGGGCTCCCTTTTGACTCTAATCTGGTAGTGGTAGCTGTGTAGTGTCCCTTATGGCTCTAATCTGATAATGGTATAGGGGTGGTAGATGTCTAGTCTCCCTTATGGCTCTAATCTGGTAGTGGTAGATGTCCAGACTCCCTTGTGGCTCTAATCTGATATTGGTAGTGGGGTGGTAGATGTCTAGTCTCCTTTACGGCTCTAATCTGATAGTGGTAGTCGGGTGGTAGATGTCTAGTCTCCTTTATGGCTCTAATCTGATAGTGGTAGTGGGGTGGTAGATGTCTAGTCTTCCTTACGGCTCTAATCTGATAGTGGTAGTGGGGTGGTAGATGTCTAGGTTCCCTTATGGCTCTAATCTGGTAGTGGTAGATGTCTAGACACCCTTATGGCTCTAATCTTATAGTGGTAGTGGGGGTGACAGATGTCTAGTCTCCCTATGGCTCTAATCTGATAGTGGTAGAAGTCTAGTCTCCCTAATGGCTCTAATCTGGCAGTGGTAGTGGGTTGGAAGATGTCTACTCTCCCTTATGGCTCTAATCTGATAGTGGTAGATGTCTAGTCTTCCATATGGCTCTAATCTGGTAGTGGTAGATGTCTAGACTCCCTTATGGCTCTAATTTGATAGTGGTAGCTGTCTAGTCTAATTTATGGCTCTAATCTGGTAGGGGTAGTGTGGTTGTAGATGTCAAGTCTCCTTTACGGCTCTAATCTGATAGTGGTAGTGGGCTGGAAGATTTCTAGTCTCCTTTACGACTCTAATCTGATAGTGGTAGTGGGGTGTTAGATGTCTAGTCTCCCTTTCGGCTCTAATCTGATAGTGGTGGTGGGGTGGTAGATATCTAGTGTCCCGTGTGGCACTAATCTGATAGTGGTAGTGGTGTGGTAGATGCCTGGGCTCCCTTTTGACTCTAATCTGGTAGTGGTAGCAGTCTAGTGTCCCTTATGGCTCTAATCTGATAATGGTATAGGGGTGGTAGATGTCTAGCCTCCCTTATGGCTCTAATCTGTTAGTGGTAGATGTCCAGACTCCCTTGTGGCTCTAATCTGATATTGGTAGTGGGGTGGTAGATGTCTAGTCTCCTTTACGGCTCTAATCTGATAGTGGTAGTGGGGGTGGTAGATGTCTAGTCTCCTTTATGGCTCTAATCTGATAGTGGTAGTGGGGTGGTAGATGTCTAGTCTTCCTTTCGGCTCTAATCTGATTGTGGTAGTGGGGTGGTAGATGTCTAGGTTCCCTTATGGCTCTAATCTGGTAGTGGTAGATGTCTAGATACCCTTATGGCTCTAATCTGATAGTGGTAGTGGGGTGACAGATGTCTAGTCTCCCTATGGCTCTAATCTGATAGTGGTAGAAGTCTAGTCTCCCTAATGGCTCTAATCTGGCAGTGGTAGTGGGTTGGAAGATGTCTAGTCTCCCTTATGGCTCTAATCGGATAGTGGTAGATGTCCAGTCTTCCATATGGCTCTAATCTGGTAGTGGTAGATGTCTAGACTCCCTTGTGGCTCTAATATGATAGTGGTATTTGGGTGGTAGATGTCTAGACTCCCTTATGGCTCTAATTTGATAGTGGTAGCTGTCTAGTCTAATTTATGGCTCTAATCTGGTAGGGGTAGTGGGGTTGTAGATGTCCAGTCTCCTTTACGGCTCAAATATTATAGTGGTAGTGGGGTGGTAGATGTCTAGTCTCCTTTACGGCTCTAATCTGATAGTGGTAGTGGGCTGGAAGATTTCTAGTCTCCTTTACGACTCTAATCTGATAGTGGTAGATGTCTAGTCTTCCATATGGCTCTAATCTGGTAGTGGTAGATGTCTAGACTCCCTTGTGGCTCTAATATGATAGTGGTAGATGTCTAATCTCCTTTATGGCTCTAATCTGATAGTGGTAGTGGGGTGTTAGATGTCTAGTCTCCCTTTCGGCTCTAATCTGATAGTGGTGGTGGGGTGGTAGATGTCTAGTGTCCCGTGTGGCACTAATCTGATAGTGGTAGTGGTGTGGTAGATGCCTGGGCTCCCTTTTGACTCTAATCTGGTAGTGGTAGCTGTCTAGTGTCCCTTATGGCTCTAATCTGATAATGGTATAGGGGTGGTAGATGTCTAGTCTCCCTTATGGCTCTAATCTGGTAGTGGTAGATGTCCAGACTCCCTTGTGGCTCTAATCTGATATTGGTAGTGGGGTGGTAGATGTCTAGTCTCCTTTACGGCTCTAATCTGATATTGGTAGTGGGGTGGTAGATGTCTAGTCTCCTTTATGGCTCTAATCTGATAGTGGTAGTGGGGTGGTAGATGTCTAGTCTTCCTTACGGCTCTAATCTGATAGTGGTAGTGGGGTGGTAGATGTCTAGGTTCCCTTATGGCTCTAATCTGGTAGTGGTAGATGTCTAGACACCCTTATGGCTCTAATCTGATAGTGGTAGTGGGGTGACAGATGTCTAGTCTCCCTATGGCTCTAATCTGATAGTGGTAGAAGTCTAGTCTCCCTAATGGCTCTAATCTGGCAGTGGTAGTGGGTTGGAAGATGTCTAGTCTCCCTTATGGTTCTAATATGATAGTGGTAGATGTCTAGTCTTCCATATGGCTCTAATCTGGTAGTGGTAGATGTCTAGACTCCCTTGTGGCTCTAATTTGATAGTGGTAGCTGTCTAGTCTAATTTATGGCTCTAATCTGGTAGGGGTAGTGGGGTTGTAGATGTCCAGTCTCCTTTACGGCTCAAATATTATAGTGGTAGTGTGGTGGTAGATGTCTAGTCTCCTTTACGGCTCTAATCTGATAGAGGTAGTGGGCTGGAAGATTTCTAGCCTCCTTTACGACTCTAATCTCATAGTGGTAGATGTCTAATCTCCTTTATGGCTCTAATCTGATAGTGGTAGTGGGGTGTTAGATGTCTAGTCTCCCTTTCGGCTCTAATCTGATAGTGGTGGTGGGGTGGTAGATGTCTAGTCTCCCGTGTGGCACTAATCTGATAGTGGTAGTGGTGTGGTAGATGCCTGGGCTCCCTTTTGACTCTAATCTGGTAGTGGTAGCTGTCTAGTGTCCCTTATGGCTCTAATCTGATAATGGTATAGGGGTGGTAGATGTCTAGTCTCCCTTATGGCTCTAATCTGGTAGTGGTAGATGTCCAGACTCCCCTATGGCTCTAATCTGATAGTGGTAGATGTCTAGACTCCCTTATGGCTCTAATCTGATAGTGGTAGTGGGGTGTTAGATTTCTAGTGTCCCTAATGGCACTATTCTGATAGTGGTAATGGTGTGGTAGATGCCTAGGCTCCCTTTTGGCTCTATTCTGACAGTGGTAGTCAGGTGGTAGATGCCTAGACTCCCTTATGGCTCTAATAAGGTAGTGGTAGCTGTCTAGTCTAATTTATGGCTCTAATCTGGTAGGGGTATTGTGGTTGTGGGTGTCAAGTCTCCTTTACGGCTCTAATCTGATAGTGGTAGTGGACTGGAAGATTTCTAGTCTCCTTTACGACTCTGATCTGATAGTGGTAGTGGGGTGTTAGATGTCTAGTCTCCCTTTCGGCTCTAATCTGATAGTGGTGGTGGGGTGGTAGATATCTAGTGTCCCGTGTGGCACTAATCTGATAGTGGTAGTGGTGTGGTAGATGCCTGGGCTCCCTTTTGACTCTAATCTGGTAGTGGTAGCTGTGTAGTGTCCCTTATGGCTCTAATCTGATAATGGTATAGGGGTGGTAGATGTCTAGTCTCCCTTATGGCTCTAATCTGGTAGTGGTAGATGTCCAGACTCCCTTGTGGCTCTAATCTGATATTGGTAGTGGGGTGGTAGATGTCTAGTCTCCTTTACGGCTCTAATCTGATAGTGGTAGTGGGGTGGTAGATGTCTAGTCTCCTTTATGGCTCTAATCTGATAGTGGTAGTGGGGTGGTAGATGTCTAGTCTTCCTTACGGCTCTAATCTGATAGTGGTAGTGGGGTGGTAGATGTCTAGGTTCCCTTATGGCTCTAATCTGGTAGTGGTAGATGTCTAGACACCCTTATGGCTCTAATCTTATAGTGGTAGTGGGGTGACAGATGTCTAGTCTCCCTATGGCTCTAATCTGATAGTGGTAGAAGTCTAGTCTCCCTAATGGCTCTAATCTGGCAGTGGTAGCGGGTTGGAAGATGTCTACTCTCCCTTATGGCTCTAATCTGATAGTGGTAGATGTCTAGTCTTCCATATGGCTCTAATCTGGTAGTGGTAGATGTCTAGACTCCCTTATGGCTCTAATTTGATAGTGGTAGCTGTCTAGTCTAATTTATGGCTCTAATCTGGTAGGGGTAGTGTGGTTGTAGATGTCAAGTCTCCTTTACGGCTCTAATCTGATAGTGGTAGTGGGCTGGAAGATTTCTAGTCTCCTTTACGACTCTAATCTGATAGTGGTAGTGGGGTGTTAGATGTCTAGTCTCCCTTTCGGCTCTAATCTGATAGTGGTGGTGGGGTGGTAGATATCTAGTGTCCCGTGTGGCACTAATCTGATAGTGGTAGTGGTGTGGTAGATGCCTGGGCTCCCTTTTGACTCTAATCTGGTAGTGGTAGCAGTCTAGTGTCCCTTATGGCTCTAATCTGGCAGTGGTAGTGGGTTGGAAGATGTCTAGTCTCCCTTATGGCTCTAATCTGATAGTGGTAGATGTCTAGTCTTCCATATGGCTCTAATCTGGTAGTGGTAGATGTCTAGACTCCCTTGTGGCTCTAATATGATAGTGGTATTTGGGTGCTAGATGTCTAGACTCCCTTATGGCTCTAATTTGATAGTGGTAGCTGTCTAGTCTAATTTATGGCTCTAATATGGTAGGGGTAGTGGGGTTGTAGATGTCCAGTCTCCTTTACGGCTCAAATATTATAGTCGTAGTGGGGTGGTAGATGTCTAGTCTCCTTTACGGCTCTAATCTGATAGTGGTAGTGGGCTGGAAGATTTCTAGTCTCCTTTACGACTCTAATCTGATAGTGGTAGATGTCTAGTCTTCCATATGGCTCTAATCTGGTAGTGGTAGATGTCTAGACTCCCTTGTGGCTCTAATATGATAGTGGTATTTGGGTGGTAGATGTCTAGACTCCCTAATGGCTCTAATTTGATAGTGGTAGCTGTCTAGTCTAATTTATGGCTCTAATCTGGTAGGGGTAGTGGGGTTGTAGATGTCTAGTCTCCTTTACGGCTCAAATATTATAGTGGTAGTGGGGTGGTAGATGTCAAGTCTCCTTTACGGCTCTAATCTGATAGTGGTAGTGGGCTGGAAGATTTCTAGTCTCCTTTACGACTCTAATCTGATAGTGGTAGATGTCTAATCTCCTTATGGCTCTAATCTGATAGTGGTAGTGGGGTGTTAGATGTCTAGTGTCCCGTGTGGCACTAATCTGATAGTGGTAGTGGTGTGGTAGATGCCTGGGCTCCCTTTTGACTCTAATCTGGTAGTGGTAGCTTTCTAGTGTCTCTTATGGCTCTAATCTGATAATGGTATAGGGGTGGTAGATGTCTAGTCTCCCTTATGGCTCTAATCTGGTAGTGGTAGTGGGGTGGTAGATGTCTAGTCTCCTTTACGGCTCTAATCTGAAATTGGTAGTGGGGTGGTAGATGTCTAGTCTCCTTTATGGCTCTAATCTGATAGTGGTAGAGGGGTGGTAGATGTCTAGTCTTCCTTACGGCTCTAATCTGATAGTGGTAGTGGGGTGGTAGATGTCTAGGTTCCCTTATGGCGCTAATCTGATAGTGGTAGTGGGGTGACAGATGTCTAGTCTCCCTATGGCTCTAATCTGATAGTGGTAGAAGTCTAGTCTCCCTAATGGCTCTAATCTGGCAGTGGTAGTGGGTTGGAAGATGTCTAGTCTCCCTTATGGTTCTAATATGATAGTGGTAGTGGGTTGGAAGATGTCTAGACTCCCTTGTGGCTCTAATATGATAGTGGTATTTGGGTGGTAGATGTCTAGACTCCCTTATGGCTCTAATTTGATAGTGGTAGCTGTCTAGTCTAATTTATGGCTCTAATCTGGTAGGGGTAGTGGGGTGGTAGATGTCTAGTCTCCTTTACGGCTCTAATCTGAAATTGGTAGTGGGGGTGGTAGATGTCTAGTCTCCTTTATGGCTCTAATCTGATAGTGGTAGAGGGGTGGTAGATGTCTAGTCTTCCTTACGGCTCTAATCTGATAGTGGTAGTGGGGTGGTAGATGTCTAGGTTCCCTTATGGCTCTAATCTGGTAGTGGTAGATGTCTAGACACCCTTATGGCGCTAATCTGATAGTGGTAGTGGGGTGACAGATGTCTAGTCTCCCTATGGCTCTAATCTGATAGTGGTAGAAGTCTAGTCTACCTAATGGCTCTAATCTGGCAGTGGTAGTGGGTTGGAAGATGTCTAGTCTCCCTTATGGTTCTAATATGATAGTGGTAGTGGGTTGGAAGATGTCTAGACTCCCTTGTGGCTCTAATATGATAGTGGTATTTGGGTGGTAGATGTCTAGACCTCCCTTATGGCTCTAATTGATAGTGGTAGCTGTCTAGTCTAATTTATGGCTCTAATCTGGTAGGGGTAGTGGGGTTGTAGATGTCCAGTCTCCTTTACGGCTCAAATATTATAGTGGTAGTGGGGGTGGTAGATGTCTAGTCTCCTTTACGGCTCTGATCTGATAGTGGTAGTGGGCTGGAAGATGTCTAGTCTCCTTTACGCTCTTATCTGATAGTGGTATTTGGGTGGTAGATGTCTAGTATCCCTTATGGCTCTAATCTGATAGTGGTATTTTGGGTGGTAGATGTCTAGTATCCCTTATGGCTCTAATCCGATAGTGGTAATGGTGTGGTAGATGCATAGGCTCCCTTTTTGCTCTAATCTGATATTGGTAGTGGGTGGTAGAAGTCTAGTCTCCTTTACGGCTCTAATCTGATAGTGGTAGTGGGGTGGTAGATGTCTAGTCTCCTTTATGGCTCTAATCTGATAGTGGTAGAATGTCTAATCTCCTGTATGGCTCTACTCTGAATAGTGGTAGTGGGGTAGTAGATGTCGAGGCTCCATTTTTGCTCTAATCTGATAGTGGTAGTGGGGTTGTAATGTCTAGTCTCCCTCGTGGCCTAATCTAGTAATGGTAGTGGGTGGTAATGTGTCTATTATACCTTATGGCTCTAATCTGATAGTGGTATGGTTGAGATGTCTAGTCTCCCTTATGGCTTAACTGATAGTGGTATTTGGGTTGTAGATGTCTAGTATCCCTTCTGGCTCTAATCTGATAGTGGTAGTGGGTGGAAGATGTCTGTTTCCCTTATGGCTTGTAATCTGATATGGTGTTTTGGTGTAGATGTCTAGTTCCCTTATGGCTCTAATCCTATAGTGGTAATG